>NW_017307109.1:109164-239153 GCF_000935625.1 Nanorana parkeri | reverse complement strand
TCTCCCACCTCCTACTCCCCCTCCCTTTTATCCCACCAACCCAGTCAGCCCCTTCACCCTTACCTGCTTTCACCCTCCTCCCTTCCTGCACCACCTGCCCTCTCCTCCCTACACGCTATGCCTGGCTCCCCATTGTACGTGGGTGCAGGAACTCGAGCGTAGAGGTCTCTTCTGCGCTTCCTGCCCTGCGCCGCGTGTCATGCCCCCATTGGTGTCATTGTTGTTATGGTCTTTCCCTAAATGTCTACAATTGTGATGTATTATTTTGTAGATTTTTGTGTTGTTTATTTTTTGTTTTGTTTTGTTTATTTGCAAAAACTTTTTTCAATAAATACTTATCATACAAAAAAAAGATGGTGATGCCCAGCAGTAGTTTCAGGCCTGTTCAATATCCAATATCATCAATAATTACAGGAAGATTAAATGCACAAAATAAGGTCATGTAACATATAGTCTAATGGGAAGATTGTTGTTGATATTAATAGTATGGCACAGGGTCTTTTTAAAGGTAATAAATATAACTTTAGAAATTACATTAACAATGTAAAGTTTAAAGATTATAAAGATTAAAGATTTTAACTCAAGAACACCATTATAATAGCAAAGTGATAAAAACAAAATGCTGCAGCTTCTTAACGAAATATTTTATATATAAGAGGCTTTTATTTTTTAGCACACAGTTATTGTTTGTCGGTTTCTAACAACCAGAAGTAGAAGTTGTGTCCTTTAAACCACTCACACCTATTCCATCTTTCATTTTGGAATAAATTAAGTTGAGCCCTTGATGTTCAAGAGACTTGCAAAGTATAGTAGCTATTTCCAACCACTCTATCTCTTGTTTATACTGTTCCAGCTTTATATCACTACAGAGCTGGCCACGGTTAGATTAGGGTGCCTCTTTGCCTTTGAAAGGTGTTCGATGACTGAAGCCACTTCCATTTCAAAGTCATGGCACTTGTCCTGAAGAGTTCAGATCTAATCCTAGAGACAGCTGCTCTCTGACCTTCGGCTAGTCCTTTCATATGAATGCCCTCTGGGCGCTGAGCTACATGCTGTTGAAGTTGGGTAGGGCTCAAGAAATTTTTGCAACTGATGCTTATTTGATGCTAATTTCAACACGGCTATCTCAAATATTACTAGGGGGAGGGACGTTAAGGTAGGCTTGGGAATTGTGTGGCACTGAGCCGAAAATACTTTATGAAACTTGTAGTTCAACTGCAGCTAAAGGCAGAGCTTTCTGGATTCCTCTCTCCCCGCTCCGATCTGCCAGCGCTGACTGGCAGAACGGACGTAGGTATATAATCACCACGGGGGGAGGGGCGGGATTATTATTTTTTACTATATAATGAAAAAAGTACCATAAATGTTATAAAACATTTATTCTTAACCATATTTTTAGTAAAAATCACGTCGGGTAAATAGACACCAAACATGTCAAGCCTTAAAATTGCAAAAGACGCCCATAGACGACGATTAAAACGCTTTTACTGTTCATCAGTTTAGTGTTATCTAAAGGAGAACTATGGGGTTAGGGCTTTTCCCCATAGTTCTCCTTAGGGTAACGGAAGGACACAAACTAGCGTCCTCCCGTCGCCCTAAGCTCAGTATAACGCAAGCTATGGCTCGCGGTATACTGAGACGCCGCAGCTGAAGCGGATCCCGACAATTATGCCTATCTAGAGGCAGAGCCAGCTGTACCCGCCCCCTCCCCCTCCCCTTCTATTCTATTTAACGACAATGCAATGTCCCATTGGATAGATTCCTTGTTAAGGTTTCATGAAATGAAAAAGATTCCATTGAGTCAAAAGATAGCAGTGATTCCGTTAGTGATAGTGCAAGTCGTCCTACACAATAATCCTCCTCTCTCTTGAAGGTACCGGTAATTGGTTTATTTTTCTTTATATTTTGTACAGTATTATATTACAGTACTGTATTGTAATTTTTTTTATATGAATATTTTTGGGTTGTGGAACGAATCATCTGAATTTCCATTACTTCCTATGGGGAAATTCGCTTTGATATACAAGCGCTCTGGATTACAAGCATGCTTCCCGAACGAATTATGCTCGTAAACCAAGGTATTACTGTATTATAAAAGCCCAGCCATCATGGTTATTCTAAATTACAATAGCAGGTTGGCTATTGCACCCACCCTCTGCCTGCTGTCAATCAGCAGAGGAGGGAACTGAAGGAGAAAGTTCTCTTTCAGGTCCTCCTCTGCTGATTGACAGCAGGCAGTGGGCGGGTGCAATAGCCAACCTGCTATTGTAATTTAAAATAACTAATAGCAGGCTGGATATTGCTCTTAGCCATTCAGGTAGCTTTGACACCGGCTGTCTACCACCCGCAGAAGAGGGGGCACGGGGGAACAGCGGAGGAACAATGGCAGCACGGAGGAGCAGCAACGGAGTAACGACTGCACCAGCGGGGTATTGCAGAGGCCCAGCGCTCTCTCCTCCCCGCTGGTGCCGGCTGCAGCGATCTTTGTCCCCAGGAGAACGGAGAAGCATAGCGGCGGCGGCAGCTGCAACTAGTTGAACAATCAACTAATCGATAATGAGAATTGTTGACAACAGGGTCGATTATAATCAATTTAATCAATTAGTTGTTACAGCCCTAGATTGAGCTTGGAGCGGTGGTTACTTTACAACACATATAGGGACCATGGGGAACAAAAGTAGCCACCCTCCAGCAGAAAGGACGATGTCAGCATGAGTTCAGAGATGACTTGAGGATTTACAGCCGAGTGATACACAAATAAGATACATTTTTGTTAATAAAGTGACATTAAACCCTCAGATTTTTTAATATAAACCAATACTGTAATGTGTGCCTTACTGTATTCCATGGTAGTTTCCCTTCTCTTTGCTGCTCTTCCTTTTAAATCCTCATGTCTTCTCATGCTTGGGGAGAACTTCCCTTTGCAGCTGACTGCCTCTTCCTGTAGTGCTGGCTCAGGTTGCAAACCTACACACAGACACCATGTAGCCATTCCAGAGACAAGGCAGTCTGCTGCAAAACAGAAGTTCTGCCCAGCATGAGAACAGATACAGATTTAAAAGGAAGAGCAGCAAAGAGAAGGGAAACAACCATGGATTACAGTAAGGCACACATTACAGTATTGTTTTATGTTAAAAAATCTGAGGGTTTTAACGTCACTTTAAGGTACTTGAATACGTTTTTAAGATTTAACTCTTGAGTTTCACTTTAAGTTTCAGGCTCGTATAAATAATCTTGGCATTGCTTCTAATGTATTATCATTCTAGGCTTTTCTTCTTTATAACTTCTCATGTGTCTTCAGCTTTTAAAGGGTATGTCAACACAGCGAAGGAAAACCATTGGCAGAACTGCAGAAGAGGAGGAGTCACAAAGTGGTGATTGTGACGATGAGGATGAGTGTGAAGATGGTTCAGGAAAAAGTGCCCTAAGAATACGGAATCAGCTAAGGTTAATACCAGGTAAGACTGAATTTATTTAACGGATCGCCGCCCAAAGAACTCTGGCCATTCCCCACACGTTATTGTTTATGGCCACATACAAACACACCCCCCATCACTTAACAGCACCCCCTTCACTGTCCACACTCCTAGAATAAACAAGCAATTCCTGCCCGAGCAAACAGTAGACACTGACACAGTTGCCAATTGCAGGAGATTCCGTCTATGTTACTCCGCCCACCTGTCATTTTTTCTAAACCCGGCGGATCCCCGCCGAAAGAATTCCTATCACCCCTCGCACATCCCGTTCCATAGTCATACAAAAAACACCCCCACCATTTATCCATATCCCCTCCAATGTCCACACACTCAGAAGACACATATGCATATATACAAAAAATTCCTGCCCAAGCTTTCAGAATACATTGGCACAGCTGCTAAGCGCAGCGGATTCCCCACATCCCCATGAGAGCGCTGTGTCTTTTTTCCGTTTGGGTGCAATAGCCAGCCTGCTATTGGCTATTGCAATTTGAAATGACCAATAACAGACTGGCTATTGCCTCAGCCCACTACCTGCTGTAATTACATTCAGCTGCCATCTGCAGTATCTTGCCACTGGCAGGTGTCATTCCCTGGCTGAAGGTATTCAAGTGCCATGTGCGTACAATACAACTAATATAATTCCTATAATTGACCAAAAAGATGAACAACAAAGGATGCACGGGGAACAGAGAGATTTGGCTCCAAAAGAGGGCAAGTGCTTCAAATAAAGGACAGTTGGGAAGTTTGCATGCAAATTGTCATTTGAACATATGAACATTTTATTTTTTGGGAATGCTTACAATGTAATGCTGTACAATTGGTAGGGATATGAGCTAAGTTATAGCATTATTATAATCATACAAATGAAGGCTGACATCTAGTGAATGAAAATCCTTCTTGATGTCCCCAGAGAGCTTATTTGTGCTTACTGTGGGAAATCTGTACTGTGACCTGATGGTGAAACATTCATGGATGGAATGGGAAATGTTAACTTTTCCATGAGTTGTGTGTTGCCAAACTGGACATAATCCACAATGTTGACAAACAGATCGTGTATATCTCATTTACTTCTAAAAGTTTATGGTACTATAACCTCTTACTTAAAACAGAACACCAGAAGGCAATGGAGCACCCATTGCACATACATATAAGACCCTGGACTAAGCTGCATTGATGATTTATACTTGTGTTTGTTTTGCAGTCAGAAATCTTCTGCTATTGTGTATCATGTGATCTCTATTGCCAGTTGACGAGGAAGCATGGAGCCGGCATTCTGGCTAATCAGGAAACCGGGGGGAGAGTAATGACTTGACGCCTGGCTACCTTATTGACCAGCCTCCCGACCACACAGGAAGCCAGGCGGTGAGCCATTACATGCCGCCCAACATCTTGATTGGCCGGGAAACCGGCTCCATGCTCCCTTGTCATCAAGTGACGAGGGAGCATGGAGACGGCTTCCCGGCCAATCAGGAAGCCAGCTCCCTGTTGACGAGGGAGCATGGAGGTGGCTTCCTGATTCTGGAAGTTCCGGTATCGGGATAAGTATCGGCAACATTTGGGCGAGTACTGGTACTCGCCCAAAAACTCAGTATCGGCACCAATACTGACACCAGTATCAATATCGGTGCATCCTTAGTTACTGTGACTAAGATACTCTTTCAAAATTCTATTTCCTTTTCCACTAAATACTTTTTTTTTAAATAAGACAAATATGTTTCAAATCCCATCCCCTGCTCTCTAGCCTTATTTACCATGTATCTGCTTTCCAAAATAGGCAACCCATAACATATTCTTCCAGGCACTGATTTATCATCAACTCTTTCCAGTGTAACCTCATGTCCAGCTTGTAACGCAGGGGACCGTTTCATCTCGTGATTTACGCAGACTTGTAAAGTGTCAAGTCTAAAAGTTTGTAAGTGACTATAAACATATGTTAGTAAGATGTGTACGCAAAGAAATTCATTATGTTACCCCAGTGAGAAACAAAATGGCCAGGGATTTTTATCATGAGTTTTTTTATTATTTCAGACATCTGCAATGCATTATTCCGCGTCCTGGACAGATAATATTTGCAATCTTAAAACGACATTATTCATTTCCCTTTAGAAAATGTATTGTATGCATGACATTGGATATATTTATTTTTAATAGAGGCATAGGGCAATTGTTAATCAACATGTTACCATAAATAATACTTTATTTATGTTGGTTTTAGCGATTTGTTTCCATTGTTTAAATTAAGTATTAATCTTTAATGAACTTTTTTATATACTGTGATTTAGGCATTGCAAGCTATTAATAACTTGGGGTTATAAAGCTTAAATGGTAATTCCAGCTTATACAATGTTGTCTACACACATTACAAGAGCAGAAGCTACCAGCTTCGACCTCTAGTTATTGTTATCTGCAGCCTCAAAGTCTCCTACTATATTTGTTAACATGACGTGATAAACCTGATTCTTAAATTGTTGCTTTCAGACAAATAATACTGATTTACTTCTAAAAATAACATCATGATCAGTGATGTGGTACTCGTTGTGGCCAACCTCTTATATTATTATTATGAAGTACAGGTGAAACTCGAATAATTAGAATATCGTGCAAAGTTCATTTATTTCACTAATGCAACTTAAAAGGTGAAACTAATATATGAGATAGACTCATTGCATGCAAAGCAAGATAATTCAAGGCGTGATTTGTCATAATTGTGATGATTATGGCTTACAGCTCATGAAAACCCCAAGAACCCCAAATCCACAACCTCAAAAACGTAGATTATTACATGCAATCAATAAAACAAGGATTGTACATAGAACAATATCGGACCTCTGAAAAGTACAAGCATGCATATGTACTCAGTACTTGGTTTGGGCCCCTTTTGCAGCACTTACTGCAATTACTTTTGCACAATATTCTAATTATTCGAGTTTCACCTGTATATGTAAGCCCTAATAATAAACTTCTCTTATTGGGACCTTTTTTGCCCGATAAATATACCATTGAAAGAGTTCAGTTATATCTGTTCGACTAATGCAGAACAAATACCTGTTGAATCTGCTAGACATTGTTTGAGCTGATAGTTTCCTGTACACTCTACCTTTGCTGAGTTTTGTCGGCATTGTTCCCAGCTCATTCTGTGAAAACCTCTACCCTATGTTATGGAGAAGGGCTGGTGTTCTGTAGTTCAGAAACACTTCCTATGCTAGGGCGATAACACTGCTCCTCCACAGATGCAGTGCAGTGAGTGGCCATTGTCACCCTAGGGCAGGAATTGTGTTATTGGCAGGATCAGCAGATGAAAATAAAGACAAGAAGTCTAAAAAATAAAACAAATGCAGCCACCTCATCTAAGGGCTATTAAGATATAACACTACATTTTTGTTCTTGGGTTCAGATACGCGTTAACTTTACAGAGTATTAACTTCCTCAGGTTTAAATTATTTTCCACAGAGGTGACAAAGATTAGCTTTAGTTTTGGATTGAGTGGGGAAGGGTTAGAGCTTCTGTTGGGTTTTAATTGCCACCTGTGTTGCTAGAGATTTCCCCTCACTTTTTGTCAGGATCTTTCCAAAGGAGCAAAGACAAACATACATTTTAGTAGTGTGTGAAAGGATTTACTTCTGACAATGTTTTTATTGCTGTCTGTGCCTTTATGCCCCAGTAACTAGCGCATCCCCCATTTATGGTAAGTGGATTCACAGGGATAGGAAATTAGGGAAAATCTCCCCAGCATAAGTAGAAACTTGACAGAAATTTTCACTTTAATAGCTTGTGTTAGGCTTTGAAGAATATGACTATTCAACCGAGTTAGTGTGTTGCTGGAACAGCGATTTTGTGTGTTGCTCAGAGCAAAATGTGTTTACAGTTTCTTTTGTCCAGAAAATAATTCAGGGGAGAAATGTAAGATGATGACCTTGCAGGAAACTAGCTGTATCAGGGGAAGCCTAGAAACATTGTTCAAGTATATGCCCAGATACGCAGACATGCTGGCTGGGACGTCATGGACACATGTGTACCGTTCTTATGTTTGGAACTTTAACCTGAAACTGGGAAACAAAACCACGAATTCTGCTAAACAGGCCAAGTAGTTTTTTGTCCTGCAGGAATTTTACTTTGTTCAGTTAGTCTTTTCCTTTCTTGCACGATCAGTAAAAATTGCTAGAACTCAGGTTTCATGTCCAGGCTATTTAAAGACTTCCAAGAGTATGGAGGGAACATTTGTCTAACACAATAAATGAATAAAGAAGGCCTAATTTACGTCACTGTGCACAGCCAGTACTAGTTCTATATCAGTGTGTCACAAGGGTTTGTACGTTGTGTATTCTGGGAAAGGAGAGCTTGAAGATTTTGGTTTTATGCTTTCCTTTCCCACTACTTGATTAAAGTCCCAAATATTAACGACAAAATTAAATTGAGACTAGAATAATCAACAATCATTAAAATGTAAACATCAGACAAAGTAGTTTTATCGCTGTTTGCATCCCCATTGATGAGATTTCCGAACACTTCAAGACCTTTTCTCAAAGGGGCTACAAACAGCAACACAAACTTAGATGTAGTTATTATTATTATACAGGATTTTTATAGCGCCAACAGTTTGCGCAGCGCTTTACAATATAGGGAAGACATTATAATTACAATACAATTCAAGACAAGATGGTAAGGAGGGCCCTGCCCCTGAGGGCTTACAATCTAAGAGGGAGGGGCAAGTGATACATGCGGAGGTAGCTTTGTGGGGATGAATTGTTTGAGAAAGAGTTCAATGTTTGAAGTGTGATAGGTTTCCCTAAAGAGATGAGTCTTTAGCGATCGCCGAAAGGCAGTCACAGTGGGAGATAGTCGGAGAGGTTGGGGTAGAGAGTTCCAAAGAAATGGAGAGACTCTAGAGAAGTCCTGGAGGCGAGCATGGGAGGAGTTGACGATGGAGCTGGAAAGCAGGAGGTCTTGGGAGGAGCATAGGGGATGGTTAGGGTGATACTTTGAGACAAGGTTGTAGATGTAACCTGGGGCAGAGTTGTGGATTGCTTTGTAAGTGGTTGTTAATATTTAGAATTTTATCCTTTGGACGATTGGAAGCCAGTGCAGGGATTGACAGAGGGGGGTTGCAGACACTGAATGGTTGGTTAGGTGGATAAGTCTAGCAGCAGCGTTCATGATAGACTGAAGGGGGGATAATCTGTGTAGAGGTAGGCCAATAAGGAGGGAGTTGCAATAGTTGAGACGAGAGATAACAAGTGAGTAGATGAGCAGCTTTGGGGTTTCATTTGTGAAGAAGGGGCGTATTTTGGAGATGCTACGAAGGTGAAGACGGCAGGATCTGGATAGGGATTGGATGCGGGGAAGAAAGGTGAGGTCCGAGTCAAAGATGACACCTAGCACCTTGGCATGGGGGGGGTGGGGGGGTTGGATAGTTGTGTTCTCAATAATGATCGAAAACTTAGAGGAGGGTGCGCGGGGGTTCTATAATTTCCCTAACTGACTAATCAAAGTTCTTTAAGAGCTTTCTGTATCCCAGTTGTAGATTTTCTTAACACCAGTTCCAGTGACAAAACAGGTAAAGAAGGAAAATCTCCCTAATCTTGGGATACATCCAAAAATAAAAACTTGAAAATTGTTCTAAGCCCTCCCTTTTTTTAATAAAACAAATCTGATTGTAGTTCTATTTTAATGTGCGGTCCAAACTTTGAAAAGTAGCTAGCATGAAATACAAAGCCCTTTTGTAATAAAGCCTGTTGTCATGGAGCTAGTGCTGTCAGTTTAATTTTTTTTTACATATACAACTGCCAATGGATTGCCCAATATATACCCATAACCCCTTCACCAAAATCATCATCATTACCAGTCCTATTATTTATTTATTATTGGTTTTTATATAGCGCAGCAATTTACAGGGTGCACGGTCACATCAGTCCCTGCCCTCAAGGAGCTTACAATCTAAGGTCCCTGATCTCACATACACACACATATTAGGGCTGGTTTAGACAGGAGCCAATTAAGTGGCAGTATGACTTTAAAAGAACATGCTTAAAAAAATGAGCAGAAATAAAACCATAAGGATTTTATCATATTTAAAAAAAATGGCAAATCAAAACACACAAGCTAGCTATAGATAGTGAGATTTACTAACAATGGTAGCCGCTTGTCATCTGACACAACAAGTCAATTTCTCCACTTTAAAACCAGATTTATTGATGCAGGATTTAATAATTCTGTTTAGTTTATTAAAATATTTCAGTGCTCCAGTCCCATACCCATATTATGTGGTTCCAGTACCCTCAAGGGATATGGATAGCACCACAGTGAATGGATACCCTTGGTTAAGAACCACTGCTCTAGCTCACTGATGCCATACATTGCTCTATTACCAGATTATACTGATTCCTTACACACTTGTTTTTTGCCTTTTTTTTTGTTTCTTATTCAACAATTTTTGTTTCATGTTAAGAAATTAATCTTCAGATTTTACTTTGAATAAATACATTTTTAGGAACATGTTGGATTCAGATGTACTATGATATTGTGCATTTTTATTCGTTTTTTCTACCATCATGTCTTGAGCCTAGATTTATTTTATAATCATATATTTCTTTAATCACATAAAATCTTCCAATATCTTTGTTTTGTCAGTCATTTTTTTGTCTTACGGGCCCAATTATAATATTTTTCTTTGTTGGGACGGTAGTATAATTATTAATTTAATTTACCATTGTGTTTTCTGATTCTATTTTCATTCTTGCATAATCAAATACAAGGTCATTGGTTTTGAGTATATGACATTTTATATGCATTATTTATTGTTGTAATTATTTTAATAGGCTTATCCAGTTACTTTTTCTTTTTTTTTTTCATTTTATGGTTTGATGCACTTGCAGGGCTGGCATGGTAGCGTGCATCCCATTTATAAGCAATTAACAGCTTGTGTAGATGGAAAAATGCAGTGTGCTTTCCAGTGCACTGAGCTTACATTTAGGCCTCATGCACACTACGTTCCAAAACGCTGAGTTCAGGTATATTTGGAGATCATTTCGAAATGCACCTTGACTCATTAAACGCTTTTCTATGACTGAATGCACACCTAGGCACCCCTTCAGCTTCTAGGTGCCTTCAGTCTTGGTAATTTTACCCAAAATAGAAAATTCTGCATTCTAGGTCCGACTAGCCCAGTTTTATGCGGCTAAACGCATGTAAATGCACGTAAACACGTATAAATGTGAAGTCCAGCAGAAAAAAGTGATCTGGGAACCATAACGTTGTTTATACTTACCAGATAACTTCTGTTAGGCTTAAACGCAGCCTGCTTGTGTGCATGCAGCCTTAGATCAGGGGTGCCCACAATTTTTTGTGTTAAGATCTACTTTTCAAATGACGAGCTACATGAGATCTACCAACGAAAAAAAAACAGTTTCTCCTCGCTCTCTCTCTCCTGGCTTTTTCTCCTGCTCTCCTGGCTGTCTCTCCTGCTCTCTTGGCTGTCTCTCCTTGCTCTCTCTCCTGGCTGTCTCTCCTTGCTCTCTCTCCTGGCTCACCTTGGTGTATTTTGCAAACAGTATAGTGCAACAGGCTGTTTAAAGTAATATTCCTTGATGTAATACATAGCACTTCAACCTCCAGTATCCACCAGAAAGGTGTCAGGGAGCTTGGCTCAGCAGACTCAGGCTAATAGGTAATCATGTGTGCACAGCTAAATAAATATACCAAAATGGAATAAAGGGGCCACCATTCACTCTTTTCGTGATCTACCAGCAGCTTTGAGAGCAACTGGTAGATCACGATCTACCTAATGGGCACCCCTGCCTTAGATGATTATCTGTTAAATCTAAGCTCATTCACAGGTACCTCCTTCTGACCTGCAGTTGACCACCTTCCTGCGTCAAGATGCCTCAAGCTGTTTTTGCATTCCAATTGATTTGTATGGAGAGAAAATCAACATTTATGTGGACATATGTCCTTTTTGTTGTCCCTTGGACCTGTGTAAAGATTTGAAAAAATATATCTTTGTTTTAGCAATAGGACCTTCCTATTGCCCAACAGTGGACAGTAAATATGTCATTCTGAATGTATTTTTAGAGTTTGTATCATATTATCATTATACAAACTATTTACTGGTTTGGACTAAGCAGAAAGTTTGTCATATTTTCTATGTTTTGCACCTTGATGCAGGTGGAAGACATATATCAAGCATAACTATGCACTGATATTATAGGTGTATCTCTGAGAAGTGATACCCACCCAAAAAGCAGAAATTTAGTACTGCTGACTTCACGGATTTTTATTATACTCCCTGTTTTTCTTTGCATAGTTAATAGTGAACCACTGACTTTAATAACAGTGAAGCTATGTACTTTCTGGAAGCTCTTTTGTTCTGCATATGGGGGCGATTTAATACTGTTTATTATCTTACCCTTTTACAGCTCAAGGGGCTTTGATGGTTTGCTTCTCTAACAAAGGCCTTGAAATGGAATGTTACAGCATAACAGCTACCAAAAAACAATACCAACTTCACTGTCGGGCTATAAAATAAATCAGTGTAATATTTTTCAGTTTTATATTGCCTTCCATGAGCAGTCCTTGCATTTTAAAGGAAATGTGCTGAGAATGTAGGCTGTCATTGCTGAGCTCTTTTAAAAATGCTATTTGGCTGGCTGTCCTGGTGATCTAGTGTCTTCAGCTAGTTGGCTGGCTGGCTGTCATGCTGATCCAGTGACTTCAGTACTTTGAAGCATTTACCATGAACAAATATGCAGATCGAAGGTACTGACTTCTGATTTTCATAGGTGACTCAGAAAGTGTTAAAGGCAGACACAGCCAGGCAAATATTATCCTTGAAAGAGATATCAGCCCCCATACTTTTCTCAGTACAGGTTTCCCCTAAATCAGAATGTGGGTCTTCAATGGAAGGTTCCTATAAATATGTATTGGGTGTGACTAGAAAAGATGTAAGACATTTTGTCAGAAAAAAAAAGTATATTTTTTACCTGTGTACAGCACCATTTTTGCCCATATTTTAGGGAAAATAACACACAAATACAATCACAAGTAATCTTTAGAAACTAAGCAATCTATCACCCACGAGTTAGATCAACCCAGGGCTGCAACACATAATCGATTAAATTAACTATAATCGATAATGAGAAGCGTTGGCAACGATTCTCATCATCGATTAGTTGATTTAGATTAGTTGCTGCCGCTCTGCTCCTCCGTTCTCCTACTCGCTGGTGCTGGCTGGAGCGGTCTGTGTCCCTTTCAATCCCTGCTGCTCTCCCCGCCTGTATTGGCAGAGGCAGCGGGGACATAGACCACTGCAGCTGGCACCAGCAGGGAGGAGAGACCGCTGTGCCTCTGCATTACATCACCGGTGCTGCAGCTCCTCCATGCTGCCGTCGTTTCTCCAATGCTGCCGCCGTTCCTCCATGCTGCCGTTGTTCCTCCGACGGCAGTAGAAAGCCGGTGTCAGAGCTTCGTTCAGCGGCTGAGAGCAATATCCAGCCTTTTTTAAAGTGCAATAGCCGGTTGGTTATTGCTCCCGCCCACTGACTGCTGTGACTGCATTCCCCCGCTGCCCTCTGTACCTGCACTGCCGCCCCGTGTCTCCTCTTCCCCGGCCCGTTCCGTGTCTCCCCCTTCCGCGTTCGTGTCTCCCCTTTTCCGGCCCGTTCCGTGTCTTCCAATCCCCAGCCCATTCCATGTCTCCCCTTCCCTGGCCCGTTCCGTGTCTCCCCTTCCCCGGCCCGTTCCGTGTGTCATCTTCCCCGGCCCTTTCCGTTCCTCCTCAGCCTTGCCCCATTCTGCCTCTGCTCCGCCCCCATGGCTCCTCTGCATCTACAGGCTGGGAGCCATACCCAGCCTGGTATTGGATATTTTAAAATGCAATAGCCAATTCTTTTAGTCTTTTTAATTTGAGTTTATTTAACTTTTAGTTTTTTATTTTTGTTTTTATTGTTTTTTTTTTTCATTGCTGGGAGCAATAGCCTGCCTGTTATTGGATATTTATTCCCAAATGCACCTCCCGTCCGCAGTGTGATCGCCCGCACTGGAACGCGATGTACTGCAATGGCCTGCGTTCCAGTGCAGTGCGATGTCAAAAAGTGTGCTTCCCGTTTATTCTGAAGTAAACTTTGTCTGTAACGCTGCATTTGTGCATTTTATTTTAACCACTTGATTGTGTGTGTATCTCAATCATCCATTTCCAAAAATTAAGTTTTAGATTAACCTCTTGAAGACCAGGTGTTTACACCCCCTTCGGGCCAAGCCATTTTTCAGTATTCAGCGTTGCAGTACTTTGACTGACATTCCATCATGCAACGCTGTACGGAAATTCATTTTATACCATTTTTTGGGGACAGATAGAGCGTTCTTTTGGTGGTATTCAACCACCACTGGGGTTTTTTTTTTTTACATTGTTACATTTTGTTAGGAAACATTTATTATTACCCAGTTTTTTGGCAAAATATAAAAGACGGGGTCACTTTGGGTAAATAGACACCAAACATGTCAAGCCTTAAAATTGCTTGCACCCGCGAAAGTGCAAAAAACTACCATACCCAAAATTGACCATATGCGGCGCTATAAAAGCTTTTACCGCTCATCAGTTTAGTGTTATCAGTGATTGATGGCAATAGAATTATTGCTCTCACTGTGGCGTTCGCTGCGATATGTGACATGTGCAGCATTACGCGCAATTGTTGTTTTTGTATGTATATGTTTTTGTTGTTTTTGCATGTACGCATGTGTGCACGCGTTTATGTATGGGTGGGGACTTTAAAAAAAAAAAAATTTTAATTCTTTCTCATGTGTGACTTTCATTTTTTATTTGTTTTCAACATTAATATTTTTTTCCTATTTTTTTTCACTTAACCCCCAAAGAAGCTGGTGAAGCAGAGATCTGCTTCATCAGCTTCTTTCCAGCTTCTGAAGCTGGAGAGTGACACAAGAATGCGGAAATGATGTAATATACATCACTTCTGCATTCTGAGAGCGGATGGAGGGAGGTCGTGTACCGATCTCCTTCTGATCCCCTGCCACACAGCGGAGGCGGGGGGCGAGGTGCCCACCGATCGGCACCCTATACAAGCGATCCGCTGGCTCCATAGCCGGCGGATTTCTTGTATGTAAACAGGCATCGCTGCCTGTTTTTAAATTTGGGCAGTTTCCCAGTGTGGGTGGGGCCAACAGAACGTCTTTTGACGGCCTGTTACATCCAGGAAGCTCCCAGCTGGCCATTTAAGTATAACTGCCGGCCGGGAGGCGGTCAAATAAATGACGGTATTACTGTTATTTTATTTTATCCGATTAATCGAAGCTAATAATCGGCTAACTAATCGATTATTAAAATAATCCTTAGCTGCAGCCCTAACCACCAGAATTTGCTTGATTGTGAAGTCAAACTAGGCAATAAATTGACAGCTTTTATACAGTTTTTGGAAAAATATATTGGAATGGAATGAAAATGAAGAACACCATGACAAATTCATTCAAAGTGATCAGACTTTTCTTCTACATCCATTCGGGGGTAATTTAAATCACATCTCCTTTTGACCGATCAAAGCCATCATTTTATGATTTTGATTATTTTGTGATTTCGACAAAACATAGAATCAAAAGTTTTATCATGTTGTCACATTGCTACATGTGCTGCATGGCCAACTTTAGGCTTATTTTTATATCTTTATAAAATATATATCTTTATATATATATATTTTTATATAAAATGGAATATCCGCTCGATGAAGATCATAAAAGTGCTAAGCAGGAACAGTGATTCCGTAACATGCAATAGTAATAATAATGTAGTGCAAATTAAATGAATTGTAACAATGAAGTGTTCTATTGAATGAAAACCTCATGATTTGGAAGGGTACGTCCTTTAAAAAAATTTCAAAAATGTCTCACAGACTGCATACCCCAAAGAAGTACCATTCCCAGTCTGATATCATACCTTGTCAACATGTTACTTCTACCACTCCTTGAACGTAAGTAAATATTTTACTTCTACAACCTTGTTTTGGGGAGGTAAAGTTTGTAGAAAAGAGAACTTTTTTGTGTTTAACAAAAGAGGGACATTTTCTACTGAGGCAGTCCAGGTGGTGTGTGCTAACGGATTGACAAGATAACTGACTGCAGTGAACTGGCCCCTTTGTGCTTTAGCTGCAGGTTTATAAAGACAGGTTTGTGTGCAGGTTCACTAACAATACACAGCACTGAGTGATGTGGTATACACATGTCTGGGCCTCCCTTTCTGACGATAAATTATCTTTTAATGTTACATTGCTACTTGCCGTCTGGATTTTTGGAGTGCTGCTAGGAATGTAATAATTGCTGGAAGGATACTTCTTCTTTTGCACCTTATTCCTTTTCCAGCTTCCAAGAATGTTTCTGGATAGTAAAGAAGAGGCTGCCAGAACACTAATGTTAAAGTGTATAATAATAAATTAGGGATATTTGGAATATCATTGTTTTTACCACTGTTGATATACATACAGAATGTTATTCAATGCTATTCATGTCCCGAGTCTTAAAAAGATCAGCTCACCCAAAACTAACAAGATTGTCTCAATTGGGACCCTAGCTGATCAGCTGATAAAAGGACAGCCAAGCTGTCAAAGGTGGCAAAAGCTAATCTTTCTCCTGTTGCTGCCCACCCTTGGTTATTGGTTTCTAATGGTTAGGGATGCACAGATACTTTTCGAGTACCAGTGCAGATACTTGGCATTTTCATGAGAACTGCCAGGGTTGCAGCTGGGACCTGGCTCTGGCGCTCCACCACTGTCCTGAAATCATTAGTCTGTATTGTTTTAGGAAAAATGTGGAGGAGTCCTGGATACCTTGTCAGTGCAAGACACTTGGACATCAGTGGAATCTCCTCTCCCTTTCAACATTCTGGAGCTTTGGGTGATTTGGTTCTCTCTGCAATGCTGGACACCCCAACTGGAAGTAGGGAGATTGACCTTTTCTATGCAGAACCCAGATGCTAAAGGTGATTTATCTGGAGTTTGGCCTTTGTTGACTCTTTGGTAGGGATAGAACCACTGTATTCTGATTGTGCTCTGTGTTTCCTCTAATTTTGTATATTTCAGTGGTATCCCTGGAAAATATATTTTTGTATCCAGAAGATGAAAATGTCTATAGTCTAGCATGGTGTCACAACCTTTGTCCAATGGCACAGCAAATGGGTGCAAAATCACAATTTCTGCAAATGTAATGGTTAGCTTTTGTTGAATGGGCAGACAAAATGTGGTTCATGGTGCTTTGGTTATTCTCTGGACAAATGACTAGCAAAATAAGCAAAGTCTACAAGCCCTATTCAAGATTAGGTCAGCTAGGCTGAGAAATACTATAACCAATGCTTAGGTCACATCAAATAAACAAAACTAATGGCATTTACCAAGACCCGGGCAAGATTTTTACTCAAACAGTGCTTGAAAATTGTGCTGTTATTGGTTTTCAACACAGCAAAAATCTCATAAAGAGGAAATTTATTAGACGTGCACCAGATAAATTTGGAAAATTCTCTTTGATATAAGAAATATATAAAATGTAAGTCTTTAAGTGGTGGCTTTCATGATCCAACCTATTATTACAGGAGACAGTGTAGTCCCACTAGCTTGCAGAAGGTTATATTGCATAAGATCTTCTTGGAAGCGTCTGTTAGATATGTTCCTCAAAATATTTTTTATGGATCTTCATTTGTGAAGGTTTGACTTATCTTTATTTGCAACTTCCCTCTATGCTTGTAGGCATCTGTTCTCATTTACAACCATGTGCACTTGCCAAATATCTCTTATTATTTTCCTTTGATATTGTTGTTTATGCTAAAAAGGGTCAGTTGCAATAATGCAATATTGCTGCTAGCAGTACAAATGTAAATTTGTAATGTGTCTCTGGTCCTGAGTTTAGTTTTGATCATTACCAAACCTTTCTTTATATCTCTTATCTGGTGCCTTTTAAAAAGGCTTTCCTTAAAGCTGAATTCCAGGCAGATATAAAAGAACAAATTAATACAACTCTTTATGTATTAATAAATAATTATATCTATTTTTTTAATGCAACCAGTATCTGAACTTGACTTGATTTTGTAATGCCCTATACAGCAGCACTCAGACTGAGAGATTGAGGGACCCAAATTTAACTTCATGTTAATATGTTGATAAGGAACATCTCTATTGAAGGAGCGAGCAGTGGAAGGGGGTAACCTCATCTGCCTGGTGCTACTCTTTCACTGTCAGGGGTAGGAAAGATAGGACACCACTGTATTCCTTAAAGACTCTTCCATACATTTGCATTGTGGCAAAAGACTTTTCCACAACACAAAGTAACACATGGAACACAGTTTGGTGCTATACATTTTGAATTGCACCCTAGTGCACCTAGGCAACACAGCACAATGCAGCCGCATTTAAGCACATCCCAAACGTGTATTGTGTGCTGCATTGTATAAAAAAAATTCCTTTTAAAATGAATTGGCTGCCTTTAACGCATTACACATGTGGTAATTCTCCACAATACACTGCAGCTATCTAAATGGGCCTCAACTGTAAGTGACATCATCCACCTGGCTGTGTGCCAAAGCAGTGTAAATCTCCAGACTGGAAGGACAGAAGTTCAAGTCTTTTGGCAGGTGAAACAGCTGTTATATGTATTTCTATATGTATATTATTTAATTCTTGGACTGGGGTTCAGCTTTAAGGCACTTTCCACCAAAACATGCATTGTACAGTGTATTTTTAGGTAGAGACATATAGAAGCAGCCTATGGCAATAATGGCAATAACTATACTGCTGTTTCTAATGCTAGCTTCATATCAGCCCAAAGAGCCAAAGGTATTGACGCGTCTCAGGAGAAAGCCCCCTTCCTCAGAGCTCCCCGAAATGTGTCAGAACCTTTTGGCTCTGCCCTGCATGTATGGTTTTTTATACCGCTTGTCTTCATGTGAAAGGGAGCTGTCTTTCTGTTTGTTTTTTGTGGACATACTTCCCAGTTCTCTTTGTGGACAGCAGCCTCCCTGAAGTGATTTGTGTTGAAGATTTTTGAGGAAATTTCCAGCAATGGTCTGCTGAGCAATGTGGACATCATCTAACTTGCCATATTTTTTTGTGCCCAGGTTTTACAAAGTCTGATAGAACAATAACTGTTACAGAGTACATACATAACACTGTTGTTGATACTGTGCACCATGTTGACGTCTAAGTGCATGATATTATCATGCTCCAGTGAGGCTATATATTTTATTCATATTAGGTCCAGATTACCGCACTACAGTTTCCGTGCTGCTGTATTTTGGAGCTCCTCACTGAAGACAATTAGGCTAACAAAATAATCTTGACAGGCAAAGGCAACAAGAAATAAGGGGAAGAGATTGCTAAAATAACATCAGAGTTCTATGGGTAAATATTATTTTACCAACACCCAAGGGTGGACACACAGCCTGTGTTGTTTCTCTGGGGCCTCAAGGAACATAAGGGTTTATCATAGCTCAGGAGAGTTTAGGGTGACCACCCCCTAGCAGTAGATGGGAGCCAGGAACAGGCTGTAAACTGGACTGATAAATTATATGGGATCATTCCAGTAAGCCAGACAGTGTTAGTAGCATCATGTGCACCTAGTAAAAATGAACAAGACATAGTAAACTGTAGAGATAAACTGGGAAGCTTTGTTCCTGAAGAGCTTGCTGGTATAAGAATAGTCTCTAACAAGCTCTCAAGGGGTAGACACTAGACATGTGCGATTCGTTTCGTTCCGAATCGAAATTCGGGCGAATTTTTGGAAATTCGGATGTATCCGAATTCCGAATTACAGCCATAACGAATGCAAATAAATCCGAATTTCCATTTCCGAAATTCGGTAGCGGTAGGTCGAACGTTCGTTTCGTTTTTGGTTCTTATTCGTTTCTTATTCGTTTCGTTCGTTGGAGAAAAGTGACATTAGAGAAGGAGAAAAATATTTTTTCCCCCTCAAATGTCACGAACGAAACAAATAAGAAACGAAAACGAAACGAACGTTCGACCTACCGCTACCGAATTTCGTCCGAATTCCAAATCCGAATTGACTTTCACACCCGAATCCCGAAAAACGAAATAACACAAATCCGAATTTAAAACAAAACGAAACTAAACAAATTTTTTGGCAGTGCACATGTCTAGTAGACACTGACTTCTATTCACAAGAAGAGGCACTGTGACATAAGGTGTTCACACATGGCACCAGGAATCACAGTTAATGAGTGCACTACTATTCAATGGTCACAAAGTTAACAGGCTGTAATGAAGGTCGGTGTGCAAACTCCTTAAACCAGGGAGAGGAACCCTGTATCTAGAAACATAACAATGAACGAGGTGACTAAGGAGCGCTACTACCCTGAAATAACTGACAATCCTGTGGTGGTGTGATAGTGGAGAGAAATAAATGTTGACTCACAATTGAGATGACATCGATCGCGTTTCAAGATCCCCTGTGGAATGGCGTCTGGTGTCCGTGAGCCCGGTGGCTGGAGTGCAGAATTGTGCCAAGGGGCTGGAGGCTGAAGGTCTCTAAAGCACGAGAAGCCATATATACACAAGCGTGGTCCGGATGGTCGACCAGGATGCCCCGGTCCGGTCAATAAAAGTCCGAAGATGCGGGAAGCAGTGAGTGGAGGGTGGTGGCAACTATTGCAGTGGAGGTAGGAGTCCCCCCCTCCCATAATAGACAAGCTTGTCGGCAAAAGGGTTATTACTCGAAATATGAAGGGCTTCCCAATGGCCCATTGTTAAATTCGCATAACTTGGGGCATAATTTGCCCCCATTGCTGTCCCCTTGGTCTGAAGATAGAATTTCCCCATAAAGGAAAAGTAGTTGTGGGTAAGAGTAAATTCAGTGCAGTTCAAAATGAACTGTACCTCACTGTAGTTGATAGAAGATTGGGACAAGAAAATTTGTAAGTAGTTGAGGCCCACTGAATGGGGGATAGATGTGTACAAGGAACTTACATCCAAAGAGCCCCAACTGTAAGAGAGATGTGTATGTGGACAGAATGTTGATAAGATGACCGGAATCTTTGATATATGAGGGAAGTGTAAACACAATCGGTTGCAGAAATTGGCCTATATACCTTGAAAGACCACATATGGCACCAGTCACTAAATGGCGGACCGCGGTCTGCATACAGATCGTGTGGCGGTTCTGTCTGGACCGTAATCGCCTACCTGCACTCAGTTATGGCTGCCTGACAGTGGCTATACCAGCCTCCGAGGCTTGGAAATACAATAGCTTTGGCAGGTAAAAATAACTACATTTTATGTCTCTTCTTAATACTAATTTAACCCCAAAAGTCGGTACTTGGCTTTTTTGATCCTGAAGCCTAACAGCCCCATGCCAAAAAAAGTTAAGGTTGGTCGTTTTGATGGACTGTTACTATTTGTGTAATGGGAAAATAGCAGCTGCTTCCTGTGCTATTTGTATTGCTATGCGTTTGTAATTAATTGTTGCAATTATTACTTTTTATAATGTGTTTCATGGTTTGTTACTCCATGCCTACTATATGTTCCTACTTTTATTTATGGAGCTACATTGGGTAGGGTGGACTGCCCTGCACTTCTGCTGAGATAAATATAATGTGGCATAGAAGTGCAGTCCTTGGTTGTCTCTATGAAATTCTTGGAGAACCAATCACCCAATACCACCTTCTAGAAGTGTGATACATTTAAGGACCATGTTTGTGTTTATTATCACTGTTGGCAAAATCTCCTCCTGTTTATCACGGTTTTGCTATATTTTCTAGGTTTATTGCATCATAAGCACAACCACCCCAACATTATCTTGTGGTTGAAAGAGCTACTCTTCTAGCACAAGTTTGATTCAGTAGGAATCTGTTGTGTTTTTCCAGCAGTATTTAGTGAGGCATATGCAGAATTTGCCATGCACCATTTCATTTAACAAGTTTAAAAGTGTCTGAGGGAATAATTATTCTTATTGCTTACTCCAGTCATTTAGATGTTCAGTTTCATTCTCATGCTCTGCACTTGTAATCATGAAAGGAAAATACAGACTATGGCTCTGCTTTAAGACATTTTTAGAAATGAGGCCCACTGTGGCTAATGAATTTGAGGTGTCATAAGATATTTTGTATTTAGTTGTTCAGACTTTTATTAAAATCCCAAGGTTTTACCCAGTGCATCCAATTCAACCAGCCTTGTGATTCACACACCTGTGTCAACCAGCAGAGCCAAGATCTGTTTTCTCTGCTATGTTATAGCTTGGTTACTGACTAAACTCCAGCCTGCATGAGGAGCACATATTTCCAACGGAAAATAATCCTTCTGTTCCTCTTTTCTCCTCTGTTTTCCCTCTGTCTGGTGTGAGGTATAGACCTACTGTATATGATAGATATGTACTGTAGCACTGACTCCCTAAGCATTTGTTTTGTCAGTTAAGGCAAGAGAAAGCTGTTAGAAGGGGGGGGGTTAGTGAGGTGTCATAAATGTTGAACCTGGGAGTAAAAAATGCCACATGGTAATCAAAAGACAGAAAAAATAATCATAGGATGACAAATAAACCCTAAACAGATCAGAGATATACGACATACATGAACATTGTGATGTTCTGTAGATTCATAAAAAGTTCTGGTAGTGTGTCAGAAAACCAGAAACCACATTAAGTCCCTCTCCCTCCTTTATGGCATTAAAATGTAAAATCATTTTCATATCAAATGTTTTTCTTTCATGATAGTTTTTAAAATTCCCTTTTAGTACTTTAATTTTGAGGTTTTGGATGGCTTTATGACACCCCACTAACCCCCTCGCCCCCCTCTAACAGCTTTCTCTTGCCTTAACTGACAAACTGTCATTAGAAACATACTGTGGTTAGAGCGCACTCCTGTAGGACAAACACAGGTGGGAAATGGATCTGCTGGGGGAAGGTGTGCAAAAAACTCCTCAATACAGGGGGAGGAACCCTGTGTAACACAATTCAAGACCAACAAAAAACACGTTTTTGAGGAGCGCGACTACCTATGATAAGAGTAATGGCCCAATGTGCTGAACTTGGAAAAATGCATAACAGTGTGCAATACAGACAACCAAAACTGATTAGTCATATAAAAGGGGACAAATTGATGACTTACAGTTGGGATGTGAGCCTATATGCCCTGGTGTCTCTCACAGAATGTTCTCCACGGTCTGTTTAATGCGATGTCCACAGCTAGCAGGTGGGAAGAGAGTAGGTAACTGCCCGGACCGGAGTGGGAAAACGAGGTGTCAGCCGATGTCACAAACTCAGCTGGCCAGGCTGAGCCGCGGCGGCTGAGACGGGAAAGCAGTGAGCCACGATCGGCTCCGTAGCCCCGGACTCTATGCGTGTGGTTACAGTACTAGATGTGGCTGTCAGCGGAGTGCACAAAGATGGACCAGTGCGTGGGACAGTGAGGGATCTGTACGGGGGGATGGATCTTGCTGCCTGCAGGATACGGCTACGCGTTTCGAGGAGATTTCCTCTTTGTCAAGCCACAGAAAGTTCCCTTTGTATTGCACACTGTTATGCATTTTTCCAAGTTCAGCACATTGGGCCATTACTCTTATCATAGGTAGTCGCGCTCCTCAAAAACGTGTTTTTTGTTGGTCTCTACAATCTGTCATGTTGTTTAGTATTGCTTCTGACCTGAAGAAGAGAGGTTCATTCCCGAAAGCAAACTGTCAACCCTGTGTATATAAATATATATATATATATATGTGTATATGTATATATATATTATATTTTAATTTGTGATGGTCTGTGTAACCATAAAGCATGGCAGGGGTGTGTCCATTTCCTACATACTTTGTGCTAAAAGGTGTTTCTCCCTCTTTCTCATCTCAAAAAGTTAAGTAAGCCAACACACTGAGGTCATTATTCTGCTCTCCTGTGCTCATCTTGGCACACTATAATTGTTAGGCTGAAAAGCAGGTTCATTATATCAGAGCATGATTTTCTCAGGGCAAGTTCACACCAGCCACAGTGTGTTCCGGCCCGATTCTGGCCGGAACGCACTGGATCACTTTGCTTATGCTGGCTGTTTTTACGGGTTGGATACAGTAGGGAAGGTTTTAAATCCCTTACGTCTTGTTATGGGAAAAACGCTAATAATTTGAATCTCCCCTATCTTTCTTTTGGTCACCAATAGGAACACAGCAAACAATTAAAACCTGACAGAGGATGTTAACATCCTGCCCCTGAGATACAAGAGGAAGTGAGTGTAAACCCCTCCAAAGTGAGGGTAAATGCCCTTTTAGTTGTGACAGGAGCAGGTGTCCGCATTCAAAGATTTTCTCTCACTTCCTGTTCAATAAACTCAAATTTTGAAAATCCCATAATCCCACAATTTCAAAAACACTGCATGTACCCTAAGGCGTTCATGTACCCAGCACAGTTAGGTTTATAGGGTTCACAGATTGTACTAATGCTACTAGTCTTCGTTCTTGTGTTTTAGAATTCACATTTTTAAGTGTACTCTAAATTGAGAGGAACCACAGAATCTTACTTCTTGCCATTGGGCTCCAGGTTCTTCCAGCTCTTCCTTTTTAGTACCACTTACTTTGCCAGCTTAATGTTGCCCTATCCCAACTTTTTTGAGATGTGTAGCTGCCATCAATTTCAAAATTACCTTTTTTTTTTAATGTCACATTTTGTCAGTTTAAACATTTTATGTTTTCTATTGAGACTAAAATCTGGGTTTATGAGATTTGCAAATCATTGCATTCTGTTTTTATGTAGATTTTACAGACCGCCCAAACTTTTTTTGGAATTGGGTAGTACAAGCTGTTAGGCAAAATCCTAGTTGAGGTCATGCTGAGGGTCACTTTTCCAAAAGTCATATAACCGAAGTGAGGTACCAGTACAAAGACAGAGGGCAAGGTCAGGGCAGGTGGTGGAACAGGGTTAGGAAAGTTGGGACAGCAAGAGATGTGAATAAAGATCAAACAGAGTGGAAGCACAGAGTAAACAGACTCTGTAACGGGAAGCAAACTTCAGATACACGGTTACAGTGATCAAACACCACCAGAACACACAGTTTGTCTAAACACTCAGGTGTGCCCACAGACATGAGACAGAACAAATAAGTGTCGTACAGTACATAAGTGCCTGGTGAATGGAAACTTCGGAACAGCACGATTAGCAAAGCATTTGCTCCTCTTCATGACACACTGAAAGGAAAGCATGATTCAGCATTGACCTGTGTTTGTGTTGCAGTCTTCATTTACTTCTAATGCTCCCCAGGCAGGTGAATGTATGTCTTTTTACTTTAACACTAGATAGATGTTAGTATCCATAGCATGTGTTTATCAAGTATAAAAATAACTGTCAAAGCCGCTGGAATCAATCATTCGTTCAGATGTTCCTGGCAAATTCTTCCACATCTTGCAGCTATACTAAAAACTGAATTCTGTTCAGAGAATCTGAAAGCATGAAGAAAGCCACGACAGCAAGTGACAATCACTAAGCTCCGTTGATGATCTGCAGTTGTTTGGGAATCTGCCAAATGTCTTTACCTTTGAATAATTTATTTTGATAAATGTATCCAGTGCAGAAAGTATGGTAGATATATGCCAGAGGTAAATGAAACCTGTATTCAGGACAGACCTATAAAAGTAAAATGGCTGCTGTACAGTAGGAAGTGTAAAGTTGGCTGCTCGCAATTCTACCATGTCATGCCTCTTCCCCTATCCACTGTTGGGGTTTTGAGGCCAAAACAGAACGTCCAAGAAAGGGGAACATATGATCAAGCCCTTTTCCACAAAGCAGTGATTGGTGCCTAAGAAACCTATTGCCAACCCGAAAGCACTGGGAAGACATGCTTAGCCCCATGAAGGTAATAGCTTTCAGAAAATCTGTAATTGCATTTTTGGAGAGCTCTGATAGCAAATTGGAATAATGGACACACTGGGCAGTGATGGTAAAGTAAGAGCATGAACCTTGTGGTGCTAGGTGAATAGTGTTTGTTACTTTGATGGGTCTACTCTGAATATAGATTCACTTTAAAGTCATGAAGGTGGTGCACCCCCAGTGTAACTGGCAGCACTCTTCAGGGGAATCCCCTTCAAAGATTTAGCATGCTGGTCTGTTGTCTTTACCTTAAGGAGGAACTGAACCCAAATGTGCCCAAAAATAGTCAGACAAATGGCAAATAGGTAGTAGGCAGTATTCCCTGTGGTCTCCCTGCAGCTGATCTTTTTTAATTACTGACTTAAAATGCCTCCTGCGCTGTGTCTCTGTGAAGAAACAGCCATACTGGTAGAGGCAGTTTGATTCTTTAGCAAAGAGAACAGTGAGCAGCACAGCAATAAAGCAGCCAAATCTCACCCCACTAGCAATCAGAGGCAGCAGTGCCTGAGATCTTACACTGTTGATATGCAGCTATAAGGCTGCATATCCACCCCACCAGGAAGTACACTGCTATTTCTGCTGTTTTTTTCCAGGAGGAATTTCAGACTAAAGGTACATTTTCCAGTGTACTGCTTAGGCACAATTACAATTTCTAGATGTTCCCTGTATCATTGCACATCTTCACTTTTTGTTCCTATTCACTTTAAATATCATCTGTGACAGAGGATTATTGGGGTCTTTGCTAATCAGCCAGAGAATTGTTACGGTGCCCATACACCTTGTGATTAATGTTTGATTCCCGAACGAAATTGGGTTTTTCGTAGGTTAATCGGCCAGTTGATGGGAAGAGAACGATCACAATTACTGTACAACTGGCCGAATTTCCTCGATCAGTCAGGCTTCCGAATCGTACAAAAATTGATGGATTAGTGACGTTTTTGTCCAAAAAAATCGTAAGGTGTATGGCCACCTTTAGTCTGAGAATGGACTGACGGTCTGTAGATTTAAAGGAGAACTATGGGGTTAAGGCTTTTCCCCATAGTTCTCCTTAGGGTAACGGGAGGACACAAACTAGCGTCCTCCCGTCACCCTAGGCTCAGTATACCGCGAACTGTAGCTCGCGGTATACTGAGACGCCACAATATACCGCGAGCTGCTGGCAGTATATTAAGACGCCGCAGCTGAAGCGGATCCCTCAATTATGTTTGGATCCGCCCAGCTGCGTGACTGACAGCTGGCTCTGCCTATCTAGAGGCAGAGCCAGCTGTACCCCCCCCCTCCCCCATCCGTTCCGCCAGTCAGCGCTGGCGGAGGGGGGCATCCAGCCCCTCCCCTGTCACGGCAGAGAGCCGTGACAGGATCGAGAGGTGAGCGAACACCGGTATGTGTTCGCTCACCTCCCGATCTACTGAGCCGACCTGTGACAGTCTAATTGTCACGGGACGGCTAGAACTATGAGGTGAGTGAAAAGCACTCACCTCATAGTTCTCCTTTAAAGGAACGTTACTGAATCAATTTAAAGGTACAGACCACCCATAACTGATATCATATTTGGGAAAATACTGGCAGGATGAATCCTCATTATTCTTTGCAATGTGTTACACAAACCATGGCCTGCGCAAGGTTTACTACTTCAACATGTGTTTTAGGGGGTCATAGAAATGAATGTAAAACATTAAAATGCATTTGTTGTGTGTTTTAACTGGTATACGGTATGGTCAGTAGAGAGAGATTAGTTATTTCCGTCACAGCCAAAATGTATGCAAGAAAACGCAACACTGTCATGCACTAAAAACATTTTGTGCACACAAATGCATGCTATTTCACAATGTAAAGCTTATTTCTAATGTCAGGAGGGTGGAATAAAAAGTTGCGTATTTAAAAAAAGACGTTGAAGTGCAACAAAGTGACATTTAGCTAAAATTGACAGACCCGCGTGTTTATTTTTTCCTGTCTGATTCAAATATTAACAAGAAATGTAATCTATAAACCATATGTGTTCTTCACATCACTGCCATTCCCAAGTGTCTTGGTAATGGTTTGTTTTATGGTGTTTGTCATGTAGAAGCATTTTATGCCTGATTAGCATTTACAGAGCAATATTAGCCTTTGGTTTTGTCTTGCAGAATGAGTAAACATTGATTTTTGCAGAATTCCTAATCTTTAATAAATTGTCTCATGTTATCCTTTTGAATTGGGACATATGCTCTCAATTACCGCTTTCAATAACAATGTGACTAGGCGTGATTTCTCAGCAATGGAATGTACTGTCTGTTCTCCAGCAAACGTTCCTTAAATGGCTGTTTTCCACAGGTCTGTGCTCCGCTCTTTAGAAGCCAACAAATATTTTTCTATCCCTGAACCCAAGGGTGCCGCTGGTCTCTTTGAGAGAAATATACATGTAGATATCATCATAGAGAGTTTTATCATTCTCACGGACATTGTTTTTCTTTCATTCAGAAGTCCTAATCAGTTTACATGCCCAAGGTCAGTGCTTTAGGAAGTATTTAAGTCATTGAATTTACATGACAGCCAGGCAACGTGCATTTTTAGGGGAGGTTAGCCACACGCAGTCTCCGTATTCTCTCAATCAGTTTCCAATGTGCAGTTGTGAAATGTCTCTAATGCCTAATTTAGTATATTTCAAGTTATTGTTTATTTCCTGCAAAACACGATGAAGCAGAGTTATGTGAGCTAATACAACATTTTTGCTGAAGAAGAACAACTGCAGAAAAGCGTATTCTACAGGTGAGTTGTTCTAAATACAACTGCTAAAGTGTATCTTGCAAAGAAGTGCTGATACTAGTGATAATGGTAAAATTGTATCATTGGGTGGTATATTCACTGAATGCAAAATGTATACAAAAGAGGACTGTTTATAAATGGGAACGCCGTGTTATGTTTCTCTGCACTGGGCACCAACGGCTCATGCTACATGTTTGCTGAGTTCTCCTTGCTGAATAATCCAGCAATTCTGTGATGTAAAGCGAAAACTTGGCAATGTTCTTTCTGATTTAGTCCTTTTGCTGCAGATTTGGAAGGACTTCCACATTTATCTTTGCTAAGTCAATTTCTTACCTAATTATGCATAAACTAAAGTCTTTTTTTTAAATCTGTCCAACAATACTTTAATATGTACTCTTTTTTTTCCCTTTGCATCAACCAAGGTCAACTGCCCAAAACTAGAATTTCGGGATACACATGGCTTTTTTTCTGTGATGCCCAGGATCTGCAATTAGACAGCATTCAATGCGTTACATAAGGAATCTGCATTACATATTTTATTAAGTCGGATGTGAAAACATTTGGACAGAAGCATGGTGTGGGATAACCAAGCATGCAGTGATTTGCATTTTTAAATCCTGATCTTTTATAGATTAGTTATAATACTTTAATAACTTAGCATTCACATGGAAAGGAAGGAGGGCATTGGGGCACCTGCCAAGGTCTCCTTCAGTGTTAGGGCTAAAATGTTGGAAAGAATCTATTTACCTGACTAGATCAATTGGCATGAGCACCAAAGCGTGTGCATGCTTCTTTTTTTTTTTACTTGCTCCAACAGATACAGAGCCATTCCCTGTTAGTAAGCTCTGAGATTTTTGAATACCACAGCACTACATAACCATGCAGACTCAGCACTTGCAGACAAGCCCTAGCGGACCGTGGGGGAAAATAGGAACCTGTCAATGTGAGCTGATGAACACCCAAAACACGAATCCCTAATTAAATAAATATAGACATATGACATTAAAGGGAATGTATAGTCTTATCAATGTTTTTTAGTTACCAGCAAAGTGTGCCAGTTTGAATAGGCTTGCTATGAAAGGTCAAGTCTATTCAGTGGCAGTGAACACAGAAATGTGCATCGGTACAGTGATGGCAAGCTCAGAGGCACAATGGGGGGGAGGGGGGCAATGGGCATCAGGTGTGGTGGTGAAGCACCTGCAAAACCACAGCTGTAGTGCTGAGTTATCTGTAATTTTTGGCAAATCCAATGCACAACAAACATGTATAGGTAATGTATAGCAGGGCTCAAAATTTCCACTCGCTCGCATTTTGCGAGTAAAAATAAAGTGAGGGCGAGTGGAAATTTGGGTCTCCAAGTACTGGTCCGCGGCCCAACTGCGGCCCACGAGCCGGTACTGTGTGGCCCGCAGACAGCTGACAAGTCAGGCACGAGATCGCAGACCGCGTACCTGACTTGCGGGAGAAGCTCCACGGTCTGCATCTGTGTCAGATGCAGACCACAGAGCTGCTCCTGTCGGCTCCGGCTTCCTTCGGCCAGAGCTCTGACAGTTCTATCAGCTGACAAGTCAGGCACGAGATCGCAGACCGCGTACCTGACTTGCGGGAGAAGCTCCACGGTCTGCATCTGTGTCAGATGCAGACCGCAGAGCTGCTCCTGTCGGCTCCGGCTTCCTTCCGCCAGAGCCTTGACAGTTCTGAGCTCCGGCCGAAAGCAGGGATGTATTAGTGAGGTCTGCAGACCTCACTAATCACACCCAGGTAACCGGGGATCAAGCCTCCTCCCATCTCCTCCCTGCAAAGCCGTGAACAGGTGAGGGGGCTCGCGGGAAGGGGAGTGTATTATTAATTTGTGTGTGGGGGTTAATAAGGGGCAGAGGGAATGTTTTATTTTAATTATTTTATGGGAATGGCTGAAGAAGTAGTAGAGATAGGTGAAATTTTTGGTTAGGAAACCACAGAGGGCTCATATCAGATTGTTGCAACCTTGCTTGTTCCTATTCATAAAAGGTTATTTTCCCCTTCAGTAGTTTGCTTTTAGCATTGTGGTATAATAGGGAGTTTAGTCTTTTCCATAAGGTCTGCAATTCCCTATAGGTAGCCAATGATGCTTTGTGAGTTGCCTCTAGTTTCTGAATGTGGGCATAAAATGAGGCGCTCTGACGTGAACATTTTCTTCAATCTCGATCTATGTTTTATACACATGCTGCTCACAGTGCATTTATGGGCTTCCCAATGAGTTGTGGGATTTAACTCAGCTGTGTCTTTTGGCCTAAACGTAAGTGGTGAGTTCTTTGGCAACTTCAGTCATTGTCATCTGGTCCTCATTCTGTCTCCAAGAAGTTAGCTTGTGGTGAGGTTGGGCGAGGTTGAGGAAAAGATGGATCGGTGCATGGTTAGATAATAGGATAGAATCTAAGGAGGTTACAACCAGTTTTTTGTGAGAGATGAAAATCAGTCTAGGCAAAGGTAACAGTGGATTCTCCTATTTCCCTTTCAAAACTAAGCCTTTGTATTGCACACAAAGGCATTCTCAATATCCATCAGTTTCTGAAAAAGGCTTTGTTATACATACAAAGGGTTGTCAAAATCCCGTCATTATGCCGAATGAGTACGTTGGTGAGTCACCAGTACCCTCATGTAACCTTGCCAAATTTTAATGAAATTGGAATTACTTTCACTGACCCCTGGCATTTATTACTCTGACTTATGATACTGGGATGTGCTTTACTCCCATTACTGGGGCTTTTTTTTTTTTTTTTACTTCTACTGGCCACTGTTTGGCCCCCATACAGTCTTACAGACAATCAGCTCTTTGTGAGGGATGAAAATGAGTCTAGGCAAAGGTAATAGTCGATTCTCCTATTTTCCCTTTCACGAGTATGTAACGACTGTTGTCATAGGATAGGTGAGTTATTGAGTGAATCAGCTGGCTGTTTGTTTAAAAAATTTGGGGACCCCCAACATTAAAAAAATGACAAAATAAACAATATATAGCGTGAAACAAACAAGGAAAAGAGCAAAAATGTAAAAGAAAACTCCCATTTTTTAGGTGTTTATAGAGAGAGTACACTTTTTCCTTTTTTGGGGGAATATTTTAGTGTTTGAAGTTAAAAACATTATATAACAATTAACTACACCAAAACATAAGGGGAAGAAACCACAAAAAAAACATGGTCACTGTCATTGTCTTCAACTATCAAGTTGCTGTTTGAACAAATTAAACACTAAAACAAATTGAACAAAACGCAGGAGCCACTTAAAGCCCTAAAAAGCTTAAAAACCATAATACATCATTATATAGTTCCATAACTGTATCTTCCCTGTTGACTCCAATGCATTTTGCCAAAATGGCTAATTTTTAGCAAAACAAAATCAAGCATTTTGGCCATGCCTACTCAGGGCAATTAATCAAAATTTTATGATTTACTTCAATTTATTACCGTGGACCACAGTTGTTACCCCCATTTTAATACAGTAATGTTTTATAACAATGTAGTGTAAGCCTGTGTGCAGGTACAAATTGTAGTACAAGTGTGGGTGTGAATATGGACTTCTGCACGAAATCAGACTGTACTACCCTGTAATCTTTCATCAACCACGAACCATCTGAGTAGTAGAAATCCTTGACTTATGTTTCTAGCTGTGTTTGCCTGTAGCCTTGAATTACACTGTATCCATAAAGAAAAACATTGGTATATATAGAGTGAATGCTAAATATAGAAAACTGAGGTTTTGGCTTGTTTCAAAACACTACCACTAGAGACTAGAGCCATTTATCAAAATGGAGATTACTTTGACTGGCCTGCAATTTAGCAATTAAAGGGATTAATATATATTTAATGTGACTGCAGCTGACAGGCTCTTATTTTCTGCTTATGCACATATTATTATAATAATGTTTGGGGTTAACAAATGAGCTGACAGATACAGTTATGGATTATAATTTTTGAAGCTTTTTCTAGTAAACAGTTGTGTGAATCAGAAAAAGACGAAGCCAAATCTGTGTGTGTTCTGAATTATGTTCAACCTGCCTGGAAGTCACATGGGTGGGCAGAGGCCATAAGGTATAATTCAGAAGGTCTGGTTTAGCCAACATTTTTATGATTTTACTTTCTGCAAATGTACCAGGATGCCGTATGTTCTGTGTTTAGCATATAATTATGTATTCAGCATCACTTTTTTTTTTTAAGTGAACCTGTTGGTCCCAGCTACTCTGTTCAGGCCCATTCTTTTTATCAGGTAGTCCAGAGCTGTCATATGGCCCTGGGGGAAGAGTCCTCAACCCTGTGTAAACACCAAGCTGTGAATTGGAACTTACAGCTTACCAAGCAGAGCATAGATAGATAGATAGATAGATAGGATATCTTTGCTGTGTGTGTGGGTGGGTGATTGGGTGGGTGGGATAGGCACAAGTGAACCTCACACCTTTTATGTTTTTTATATAATCCTTTTAGAATACCTTTTACCTTGCCGTAAAATATCTTACACTGCAGTGCTCTGTGCTGGCATAGCAGAGTATCAGCCACTCCCCTCAGCATAAGTGTTCTCTCACAGATGTTCATTGTAGAGAAAAAGGAGGGTCAAACCAGTTCTGTTACTGAATGCTGATTAGTGCGAGCACATAGTCTAACGCTGGTAGAACTGGAGGTAAGACTGAAATTGGAGGGTACAATGTCTGACTGCATATCTATTTTTGTGACTTCAACCGGGCTTTAAGTGAACATGTTGCTTTGTCTTGTACAGCCCAGGTTCACTTTAATCTACTTAGAAGTACGGAAAAAGGGAAACTCCGGTGGGAAAAAGAGGGAAACATTTCTGCAATAACAGAAATGTGTTGACAGCTTATGCTATTCGCTACCTGCTGCTACTGTTGTCATTTACTATTATACACAGGTGTGTTGTGCAGAGAAAACGTAAAACCATTGTCCATCTAAGAAAGGTTAAACCTATGGCTAAAGCTTTGCAGCTGAGCTTTAATCCTTGTCCTTTACTACATATCTGAGTGCATAGTCAGTGATTAAATAGTAAATTCAGGATCTGGCTGACAGCTTTGGACATGGCAACTTCAAAATAGGTCAGCAATAGCAATTACCATGTTTACATCATGACACCTTCCACTGGTAATGTAGCCCTGGCCTCATAGACGCATCCAGGGAAGGTTACATCACCAGTGCCTTCCTGGGAAATCTCATCTGTAAACTGCAAAATCTAACAAGATCTCAGGGGATAGGTTTTTCCCCCCTCAGCCTAGTGCACTGTCATATGTTCCATGTTTTTTTTCTAGCACATATAGGTAATATTTGGTATCCTTCTGTGTGTGTTCTTAGACAGGACTCTTAGGCCTCATTCTCACTATGCGATTTGGCATTCCTGCCGCAGGAACTTACAGATTCCTATGCCAGGAATTCTAAATCTCCTATTTAGATGTGGCTGCTGTCACCCATTCAGGTTATTGAAGGTGGGCGCATTTGTAAGTGGCAGTTTGCATGTAATCATATGTGATACAACTACGTAGGGTCTGGAATAGGATTTATATGTGGTACGCTGCAAAAAAATCCAGATGTGCTGCATGTTTTCGCAGTGCACTGTATTGCACCACAGGTTACTGCACCGCAGCTCAGTGCAACACACTGCTGTGCGGGTACCTGAATTGAGTGCACACTTTGTAAATTCCAAATAACATTAAAAGAAAAAAGTAGACTGTGTAATGTGATGAGACCGCACATAACATTACGCACCCACCAGACCATTCACAGCCCACTAGCCCGCACGCTAAAACTGAGCATGCAGTTAATGAGCTCTTAAATGTGTAAAATGAAAAGCCTAAAAGAGTTGTAGCAAATTATATTAAGTTACATTTATTTTGTTTAGGGCCACACGGAAATATTTGTCCCCACATTGTATATTTTGTCTTTGTCAACATTGATGTAGAGCTCTGTAGATTAATATGTTGATCTTGATAGCGAGATTGGAAGGCAGAATTCACACGGCAGTTAATGGTAGAGTTCATGAGAAAAGGTCTGTATTACAAATTGCTCTGCTGGCTGAATAACGCCAAGCTAATTCCTCTGATCAGACTACATGAAACAGAAGTGGATAGATTATAAGAACAATCTGCCAGCTGAGGCCCTCTTCTTATACATGTCTTGTACTTATTAACCAGACATTAAGTACTGGAGTGATGTCAGAGGATATAAGTACTGACTGAGTAATCAAGACATAATTTGGATGGATGTGGCTTTAGTCAGTTTACATACCTTGGGGATCTTTTAAAAGGAAATCCAGATTTATATACATTCTAAACAATAGAAAGAAAAAAAAATAATGCTAAGACTGTGTAATATATCAATGGTGCTGTGGTGAGTTATGAATAGGAACCCATTTATATTATCTGCAGCCTTACATCTGCCCCTAGCTGTACCTTTTAAATCTATCCCATGTCCCTAGTTGTAATAGCCCAGAGATAAGAAAGAGAGGAAGAGAGAAGGTAATAGGGAAATCATGATATTGATTTTGGTATAGGATTTAATTATGTGCAGATTTTATTTTCTGTAGCAAGACACCCATACATGCACTTTAAGTATAATACTCCAAGGACGCCATTTATACAGGAGAGTAGATACTGTTATCCGCTCTCGGCTGGACATTGCCACTTTTTTAAAATTTATTTACACATATATATATATAAATCTTTGCTTGCTTCAGGTCTACCAAGTAAGTGAAGACCCATCATTGTGCTTTATAAATGTGCCTATTATTTTTAAGCAGCAGTATGGCTGCAATAAGGCTGCTTTACAGCTGGGCCCCCCAGCTGTCCAACTTTTATTAAATCCTCATCCTTGGGAATTTACCAAAATACTTTTAAAATTTTTTACTCCCCAAAATGGAGTTTAGTATAGGCCTGATGTCTGGGCTGCTTGTACGATAATGCCCCTCGTGGACCAGTGCCTAGGCCAACCCTGTCTGACTTCTCAACTTGTCTAACTAGGAAGTGGAACTACTGTCCGTACTCAACCAATCAGATTCACACCTATCCTGAAAGTCTGAATCTTACTGGTGACTGAGCTAAAACAACTCGAGTTCTTAAAGTGAACATTTCCTTTGACCTTCAGAGTGAAGCAACAGGCTCAGTTAGCTTCCGCCTCCACAATGGCACATAATCACCTTCCCTTCAATTGCCTCACTGCTCCATTAGGCTATTTTATCTCATCCACCAGTCAGATTCATAATTTCAGGAAAAATGGGAATCTGATTAGTAGGCCGAGGGAAAATATCTCCAGTTTTTAATGTGCAAAGGCCGACACAGCATCACACCCAGACCAACCTATGTTTTATGCTGTGCAAGCGTACTGAAAACATACTTGAACTGATTTTCTATATACACAATATGTAATAGAGTTCTTCTTATAAAAAAGACCAAAAATCTCACAACTAAATATTAACCCCTTGAAGTGGACCTTTAGCCTCTTTCTCTAAAAATCGCATCAGCATGCAGCTCTGCATGCTGATATTAATTCATCTTACATTCATCGGTTAAACATACATATTTTTATTTCACTTACAAAACTGTTTTTCTACTTCCGGGTCCTCATTGGCACAAATGATGGAATCTGTGCCAAAGCGTTGCATCCTAGGAAGGTTACTTAGCAGAGCATTGCTGGGAAATCTCATCTGTAATCTCACAAGACCTCAGGGAAAGGCATTTTCCTTCCCTGAGATGACAAGCAATGTCACATGTCCTAGTTACATGTACCGGTGTTTCATGAAGTTAAGGGTGATGGATTAATCTACCCTTAGTAAAAATGGCCTCTGTGAGAAGAATGTAGAGGAAAAGAAAAATAAGGTATGCAAAGAATAAAATGCCGCCAATTATCTATAAGTATCTGTTTATAGATTGTCATTACTAAACATTTTTAAAGGGGTACTTGTAATTTCAAAGATATGAGTAAAGTTCATCTTTAGTGATGGGATATATTGTGCCTTTGCAATTATAGATCCTTCTGTTAGTTACAGATTCCCCAGTTACAGTGTAGCAGAAATAGACAGAATTTTATATCAAAGAATTGTATAGGTAACACTGTTTTCTCAGGTGATCACTGTCAAACTATAGTGAGCATTAGCTTGCAGTTCATTTTTTGATTTGCCGGTCCATTCAGTGTTGCGATAGCTATAGTAAAAGTCTTGTCACAGTAAGTATACAGGGGACTTTATAAGAAATAGCAGGACTTTTTTGTTTTGTTTAATTCTTCCTTTTTCAATTGTCCAAAAGATGCCAATTCTGCAACTGTGCTGAGTAAACAGCCCCTTCCCCCTCTCATGGCATCACTTTTCGAGAATGAGGAACATTAAAACCAGATTTCTGCCGAATACGTTTTATATCTGTCAGAACTAGTTTATTTCCGCAACTACAGCTTCGTAAACAGATGATAACTTTACCCTGCAGAGCCAGCAAACTGATGAAAAACAAAAATCAGAGGCTTTTTTTGAGTAAAACATCTTGGGGGCTCTCCTTAGTGACATGTTGCATACATATGTTCAATAATCTGTTTTTTGGGTTTTGACATCTGAGACGCTTTATGAGGTAAAAAGAAAGGATTGGTGTGTAAAGGGGTTTCCAGTTGATATCAAATGTACCTATTCCATCCCAGATCCGAAATTGGGGACCTGACACTCAAACAAATTTGACATGTATTTGCTGTATTCAGAAGAGTAATTTCCTAATGTATAACACAAAATAGCAGGAAGGCTTTCTTGTCTGTGTGTGTAGAATGCTGTCTTCTTGATTGTGTGGTGGTCTGTAGACAAATATGACAGAAGTTTGACATCTTAGGATGGAAGGTATTTGGTGGAGCAAAGAAAATCCTGACTCTTTGGGATATTTGTTAAAAAGGTGGACATTAAATGTGGAACTCTAGGCAAATAGAAACAAACCAATGAATACATTATGTATAGATAAAAGACCAACTCAATAATTAAACTTTTAAGGCCCAAATGGTGTAAAGATAGGAAACAAAAACAGTTTTATCTGCAACACTCATTTACAATCCAGGGCAGTATCTATTCTCTTAGACAATATGCTATCTGTCCTCCGAGTTGAATGATATCCTGCATCATCCAACTCATCCTCTGTAAGCCAAAGCTGTCATGGACCCACACCCTGGGGAATGTCATCACGCTAGCCTAGGCTGCTTCTCCTACTTCTGAACAGAAGGGTGCTCACATGTGATATCCTGGGCACCATGATGTCCAGAAGTAAGCACTGCCCCCTCATCTACCTAGGAAGAAGGGGAAGAACCAATGATGTCACTGGACCAGCCAGAAGACTAAAAGACAAATAGTATGTGTAATGGGATTTTTTCTTAAGTGGTGGAGGCACTTTAGGGGGTAAAGAGGGAAACGTAGAGTGCCTATTTCCTTCTTTCTGAAGTGTCCATTTAGCAAACTGGGGGGGTTCCCAGGTCCTGCTGTAGCTTAAGTGGTGATCTTGGGCCTGGTAGGGGTGCTTGAAACACAAGACTGACTGCTGAGAATTACAAATCCTTTGGAATGAAAAATAGTGCCCACATACATATTTCCACTGTACATTCAGCTGTTCACCTGGAGTTCAGCTTTAAACAGAAGTTGTCACATTAAAAAAAGAGTACTTTAACTACTTTAACATAATGGTGTTGATTTCAAACATTTTCTGCCTGATGGGCAAATGCGGTTCACATAACATTACCACCACTAGATGGAAATGAGGAGAATAGGAAATAATTGTAAATTCATCTGGTCACAGACGCCTAGGAAAGATTAACCTTGCTGTCATCAGGTGTTTAATAAACTCCACAGAAAGTTTATCTGTTCTGTGTGAAGTTACATCATATATAATCTGTTACCGTCAGTCAAATGGTTCTGTGTTTTTGCATGGTACTTTCTTGGATCGGGATGGTGGATGGTGATGATTTCATTGAAGATTGATTCCATTTATGTAATGTAAACATGCCGACTCCAGGAGTTCAACATCAACGCCTATAGTACGTCTAACAGCCGTTTAACGCAAGGCCAACCTTTTATTTCTGACTTATGACTCACAGCAGATGGGCTCCATTTACATTTTAGCCTAATACCTTTGTTTAAAAGAAAAGGTTTCCCTTTTCAGTATAAATGTGTCAAGCCATGTGTTTCTGATTTTTCCAAATATTTTGGAAATTTATAAACATTTTCAGAATGCCAAAGGCTTTTCAAGCCATTGAAATTCAGCTATTTGAGCTGTAGCCTGCAATTTATGCTTGCTAAGTATTTTAAAAGCATTACAATATTCCGTCTTCATAGACAGCCTTGAATGCCATGTAACAGTTTGCATGTACACATTCTGTGCTGGAGGTACAGATAATTATATGTTGGGCGTTTATATTCTCACATAAATTCAGCATCTGGTATTAGTCATCAGTCGTTTTCCATACTCTTGACTAAAACGGTTTACATTCACTTCCAGATCATGTTAGGGTCATGCAGTTGTTCCAGTTGTCATTTTGTACCTAATGCTGGTTTTAAATATAACAAATATTATCTGATACTATAGGCCAGGGGTAGTCAAACTTCAGCCCTCAAGCTGTGGTAAAATTACAAATTCCCATTATGTATCGGCCTCTGGATGTCATGCCTGTGGCTGTCAGAGTCTTGCAATGCCTCATGGGATTTGTAGTTGCAACACAGCTGGAGGGCCGGCGGTTGCCTAAGTATATTTGCCTACAGGCAAATATACTTTTCTTTCCTCAACTGTTTTTGGCATGTAAATCATAAGTTATGTTGTCAAAGAAAACATAATTTTAAAGGACACCAGTTAAAACCTATTAGTCTAACAATAGCAGGACAGCGCTGGCACATAGAGGTGTTTGCATAGGAGTTCAGGGACCACCTGAATATCATGCACTCGTCTATGAAAATTTTAACACTTCCTTGTGATGTCGAAATTCAGCCCACCTTTTGCTTATGATTTTCATGTTGGAGCCCCCCACTACTGGAATAAAAGGGTCAGTGAAATCAGTTACAAGAATAAAACATTGGAAAACAAAAAAACAATAATATGTACCCTATAACTTAGATTCCGACCACTTTCAGTGATGTCGCTGTGCTTTACCACAAGCTCATAATTCCAAATCTCATGAGAAGATTTCCCAGCAGTGTACAGGAAAGGAATTTTGCAGTATATAAGTGCAAGCACTCAGAGGCACCTCTCACTTCGCCAAATTTGGGCCATTCTAACAGGTCAAGCTCTAACATCCCATGTGCTTACTCACTGGCCAATAGGAATGTGCAGGAGGAAGAAAATGGTGAACATGTTTCAGCAATGTGTGCATATTTCCATCAATATGTGCATTCCTTACTCCTGCACTCTGTACAGTGTGATGATTCACCCCTAGGGGGTGGGTCAATGACAGTGTGGACTCAGTGGAACTGAGTTGAGTGTCCCTGGCCATCATTCAGCCTAGAACACTGGTCACATCTACATTGTGAGCACAAAGGATCAACTGCGGGTGGCAACTCTTGATTGAAGGTGAGTATTGCAGCAAAAGCTACTCTTTAAACTTTTATTAGTAACTGGAGTTATGCTTTAAGGAATGCATGTTCGTACCTGTAGGTTAAAAACTAGAAAAGTCAGCTGGCCACTCTCTGTGAAGCAAGCAGTTGGAGAAGGTAAAGAAAAAACTGACAATGAGCTAAACATTATATAAATTCCCTAAAACTTGATCCAGCTATCCAACCAAAGTTTTTTGCTGCATACATTTGCAAATATGAAGCATCACTACCATGCCCAATCAGCAGGTTTACTTTTGCAGTAGCCCCATCTTCATTAATCTGCAGCAACACACCAGAAGACTAGCCTAGCTCAAGGTAGCGGAATACCCCCAGTGTGTGTCAGCCACTTAAATCAGTTTATAACTACCAAAGAAAAAGTACACATTGGTGGAACAATACATTGAACATTGCAAAGATTGCCCAGCACCTAACCTAGCTAGTCCGCACAAACAAAAGCTATTTTTTCTGACATCACTCTCCAATAAGCTGGTGCCAATAGTGTCTTGCTGAATCATTGCTGTTTCCCTCCAGTTCCAATTTTCCTTTTGACAAAAAGCAAGCCTGACATCAGATGTAACTATAAAGCACCACTGTCATGTGTTCCATGTGTATATATTCCTGTCAGGGACTACCTAGTTCATTTGAAACGTCAGTCCACATTTGTATTGGAGATCACTTTTCACAAAGCCCCATCTTTTTTTTTTTTCTGACCTCACAAACCACATCCATTAGGGACACACAGGAACTGGCACTTATACCAAAAGAAGATAGTAACTCATACATGCACCCCACAACTTTTTGCCATTTTCCCAGGCACCTGGGGAATGATAGAGCAGCAGGACTGGCAGTCATCTGAGTCAGTCTATAATTAGATAACCAAGAAAAGTAAATATATTGTAAAAGAGACACTTGTGCCTTTGGTCTCCTGATATACTATAAAGAAAATGTTAAGTCCTGAAAAACATTTCATCTGTTCATAACAGAGGAAATAACTCTATGCCTTCCAAGCAGCTGTTAAATTGTCTTACACATCTTTTTAAATAGAGAGACATGGAAGGAATATGGATCTACATGAAATTTAATGACTCTGCTTTTCCATGGCCCATAACAAGTAGTGTGGTATAATGATTTTGGCATGTTTTGGTGTACACTTGATCTTAGATCAGATCTTCAAAAGTGCAAGATCCAGTATGTGTCTGTCAATATTTTAATAATAAAAGCAGCAGACTAAATAAATCTGTCTTTGATGTAGGCCAACTGAGCTCCATTGAGCTTTGAAAACTTCCTTCATTCAGGCTTTTATAATCTCTCGGGAAGTTTGAGGCTGAAATAAATGAACCGTTCCCAAAGTATACATTGGGCACTGAATGCATTAATATAATTCTCTTAATTGGAAAGTTCTAAAACGAAAACATATCATTTACTGCAACTCAGTTATTGGCAGCCAATGTATTTTTGTCTACATAGTTTGATTAAGTTGCCCTGCTGTAGATTAGTTATACTGCAGTAAGTAGACTTCACATGATAGTTTCCTGGCTTACTTGCCAGCATGATTGTGTGAATTCTCAGGACAGTTCTGTGCCATGCCACTAATCTACATTAGTTACTTCTTGTGCTGTGTGGTAAGATCTGTCATTCGCTATCATGCGGTCATGTGATAAGCGGTACAGGCAAGGGCACATTTCAGCAAAAAAAAGCTTATAAAGCCTCAAAAAATCTGGTAATATTGGTGAGAAATTTTTATTTTCATTGACCTGCAAAAGCAATCAATCCAAATGCATAATAGGTTATTACATTTTTACACACCAGTATTCAGCTTGTACCTTTTGATTGAATAAAGGGTCGCACAAGCTAAAATTTATGGCCCCAGTTTGCCGTACGTATGTAGCAGAGCATGAGAAGGTTATTAGGATGGAGAGTTTCTACTGTTCAGACAGAATGGGCACCCACATATTAGATATTTTTGCTCTAGATAAAGGTAGCTGGGAGAGGACTAGGTGACAGCCACTTATACACAAGGAGAATGTGCTAAACTCATATGCCTGCTGCCTTTTTTCTAAACAACAACGTGTCTGATTTTAGATAGACTTGGTTACTCCGGGTTCTACTAATGTCCCTGCTACTTGGTGTGGTTGAGTTTAGCTTCTAACCTTGACTAGGGCTTTTGTGGTTTTCATGCTTGTTCATGCACCCATGCTACTGCTGCTTTTTCGATTTGACCCCAGGCTGACTGTTTGCATCATGATTAGGTAATCATGTTTGTCTGTTGCTCTCCAGTTACCATCCTTAGCCCAGCATTAATATTTCCTCGCCACTTTTAGTATCTCCTGTCTTACCCTATAGCCAAGTCTATACCTCCTCCCATGAACTTTTTTAGTACAAACGTGTCAAGCATATATTTCTGGAACTGGGTGCTCGCCAAACTGCCCAGTAAGCAATTCTCACCAGCCTGCCAGTTAAAGCATATCTAAACCCCAAAATAAAAATGTAATATATTGCAGCTTCCAAACTTTAAATGTGGTGGCTGCATTCATTTTCAATTTTTGGGGGCATTTTCTCATTTATTCTCACTTGGGGATCCAGCCAGAAAGTCTGTTAATTTTCAACCTCCTATACCAGTCCAAGAAGCTGTCCAGCAACAGTGGCAAGTAGAGGATTGAGACAGATCATATAAGACCAACAGGGGTGCTTATAATGGTCAGTGTTAATCCATTTATGTAGAACATTTATGTAGAAAAAAACCCTGTTTTTGTAACTGCTTAAAAGTGTTAGCTGGAGTTTGGCTTAAATTTGTTAGTCAAGTCCATCCAAATTTGCTAGTGTATCTAACTCTGCCCTCTCCACAGTTTGAAAATACCGCTTTCCAAGGGTAGCTCTGTTACTTCTCCATACAGTGAAGACACCCTTAGACAGGACATGTGTTACTGGCTGGATCACCAGGTGAAAACAAAGAAAAAAAAGAGGAAACAAATGATAATTTCACTGTCTGTGTTTAAATTATCATTAAAAAGCTGTATGTTATGTGTGGGGAGCTGCTGCAATGTATAAAAATCTTACCTTGCAGCATGCCATCTCATACTCATAATGCTGGTCTTCTGGGTGCTGCGAGGAGTGAGGGATGGAACTCGAGCATTGAAGTGCTCCAGTCACATTCCCACCCCTCCTCACTACTTGCCCATTCACAAAATGCTTGTTTCTCAAAGAATAAAAGGCATTTGTGATTGGAGGAGGAGAGGTGATGTCACATCCCCACCTCTCCTTTTAACAACACTGTGGGAAACGTGTGGGAACTGAGAAGACCAGTTGCTGGAGTTTGAGAGGAATGGTGCCCCATTCCTTCCTGATATAGGATTCCAACTGCTCAACAGTCTTGGGTCTTCCTTGTTGTATTTTTTGTTTCAAGATGCGCCAAATATTTTCAATTGGTGAAAGGTCTGGACTGCAGGCAGGCCAATTAGGCAGCCAGACTCTTCTACTACGAAGCCTTGCTGTCATAGATACAGTATGCAGTTTAGCATTGTCCTGCTGAAATATGCAAGGCCGTCCCTGAAAAAGACATAGTCTGGATGGGAGCATATGGTGCTCTAAAACCTGGATATATCTTTCAGCATTGATGGTGCCTTTCCAGATGTGCATTTCCATATGTGCCCATTCCATATGTACTAATACACCCCCATACCATCAGAGATGCAGGCTTTTGAACTGAGTGCTAAGAACAAGCCCAAAGGTCCCTCTCCTCTTTAGTCCGGAGGATGCAGCTCTCATTGTTGCCCAAAATAGTCAAATTTCGATTTGCCTGAACAGAACAGTTTTACACTTTGTGACAGACCATTTTAAATGAGCTTTGACCCAGAGAAGACGGCTGCATTTCTGGATCATGTTCAGATATGGCGGCTTCTTTGCATGATAGAGCTTTAACTTGCATTTTTGGATGTCACAGCGAACTGTGCTCACAGACAGTGATTTTTAGAAGCATCCCTAAACCCATGCAGTGGTGTCCATCACAGAATCATGACTGTTTTCATTGCAGTGATATCTGAGGGCCTGAAGATCACGGGCATCCAATATTGCATTGTGCACAGAGATTTCTTCAGATTCTCTGAATCTTTTGATATTATGTACTGTAGATGATGATATATTTAAAGTCTTTACAATTTTAGGAACATTAAGGAACAAGTTAAGGAACATTATTCTGAAATTGTTCGACAATTTTAAAGGAGAACTATGAGGTGAGTGCTTTTCACTCACCTCATAGTTCTAGCCGACCTGTGACAATGAGACTGTCGCAGGTCGGCTTAGTAGATCGAGAGGTGAGCGAACACATACCGGCGTTCGCTCACCTCTCGATCCTGTCACGGCTCTCTGCCGTGACAGGGGAGGGGCTGGATTCCCCCCTCCACGCTCCAATCCGCCAGCGCTGACTGGCAGAACGGACGGGGGAGGGGGCGGGTACAGCTGGTTCTGCATCTAGATAGGCAGAGCCAGCTGTCGGTCACGCAGCTGGGCGGATCCAGACATAATTGTCGGGATCCGCTTCAGCTGCGGCGTCTCGGTATACCACGAGCAGCAGCTCACGGTATACTGCGGCGTCTCAGTATACCACGAGCAGTAGTTCGCGGTATACTGAGCCTAGGGTGACGGGAGGACGCTAGTTTGTGTCCTCCCGTTACCCTAAGGAGAACTATGGGGAAACGCCTTAACCCCATAGTTCTCCTTTAAGATGCAGCTTTTCCAAGATTGGTGAACCCTCTGCCCATCTTTACTTCTGACACACTCTGAGCTCTAAGATGCTCTTTTTATACCCAATTATGCCACTGGCCTGTTGTCAATTACCCTAATTAGTTGCAAAATGTTCTTCCAGCTCTTCCTGGTTAGTACCACTTACTTTGCCAGCTTTTTGTCGCCCTGTCCTAACTTTTTTGAGATGTGTTGCTGCCTTCCATTTTTTTCTTAAAATGTTCAATTTTCTCAGTTTAAACATTTGATATGTTTTCTATTTTCTACTATGAATAAAATCTGGGTTTATGAGATTTGCAAATCATTGCATTCTGTTTTTATGTAGATTATGCAGATAACATTTTATTGTCCCAAGTTTTTGGGAATTGGGGTTGTAAATGGCATTCTAAGCTTGCATATGGTATCCAGAAATAGTACTGATAACTGGGATAGACTAATGACTAGACAAAACTGTTGTAAACATATCCCATTGTGTGCAGCTGTGAATGGTGACAGGCATTCTTTATGGCAGAAAAACACCCAGCTGGTTCAACCTGGTGAAAAGTAACCACGTGTAACACTGTTCATTTCCACGCTGACTAAATGAATATATGTAAATGCACATAAAGTCTACCATATCAAAAGAGCTATTATAGTCACAAGACTTTCTGTTTTTGCACCTGCTTCACATCATATAGTAGCCAAATATTTAGCCAAGGCTTCTGAACAGCTCGGATACGTCATATTTCTAGACTAGCCTTAAATTGCTTTCAGTATTTTGTTAAACGTCTCTTCAGTTTGTCCAGCAGTGAAAGGGTGAAACCCCAAAAGGTTGTCTGGTTTGTGTTAGGTTCTTTTTTTCCCTCCACTGTATTTTTTTAATGTCATGAAAATATATGTCTCTGTGTACATCTACTGAGAGTGTGCACGGTGCACATAAGTGGCTTATGTGTCAGTAGGTTTTGAGATGGAAACAAAAAGGTGTTAGTCACTTTAAACAAGGTGCCCATTGAGGCGGTGTGTGCATGGCAGGCTCGTGTGGGCCTAATAGCTCCAGGGACCTTGTGAAAGGAAATGGATAGCAAAGTAAACCAAATGGCCACAAAATTAAAAAGAACCCATTTAAACCTTGTTATTTCAGAAATGTTCTATAATTGGGATATAGAACCTGGCACACACTATCTGCTATACTGATAGAAATAAGACATCCACTAAGGAAAAACTTTATATTTTAACTTTTGCATGACAGGAAAGTAGCATTTTAACTATTTTTTAGATATTCCTGTGAATAGGATTAGTTCAAAGCTGAACTCAAGGCACACATGTAGTTCTCTTCATTTTACATCATTAAATGCATTTAATAAAACAAGCAGTGTAAGTACCTGAATGTGACTTGGTATCCAGTTTTTACAACCTATTGTACAAAAGAGTTCAGAGAGGGCAAGTGAGAAGCAACGCAAGAAGCCAGTCAGGTGTGCTGCAGTACAAGGTGCATGCTGATAGGAGGTGAGAGTAGAGTGGCAGACAGCTGAGCTCATCCATGCATCACTTCTCCTTTCACTGTCCAGCCACAGGGTGGGTAGGAGACCTGTATGTGAAAGTGAAATTGCAGAAGAGAAAGCGCAGGTCCCCCTATTTGCTGAACAGGGCTGTTTTGTAGGGCAGTGCAGTGTAAAGTTCAGGTCTGGATGGGCAAAAATACAAGTACTTGCCAGCCCTCTTATTCATTTTTTTCGTGTATTTAACTGTTTGCCTTGAGTTCAGCTTTAAATCAGAACTATGGGGTCAGTGTTTTTCCCCATAGTTCTTCCTAGGCCTCCCGATCTACTGAGCCGACCTGTGACAGTCTCATTGTCACAGGTCGGCTAGAACTATGAGGTGAGTGGAAATCACTCATCTCATAGTTCTCCTTTAAGAAAACCGCTGCTGAGAGAAGCCATTAGCCTTGTCTTCTGAAAATGCTACTTACCAGAATTTCATGCTGATTTAATTTCTTCAGTACAGTAACTTGCCAAGCAGGCATTCTGGTTTCACTGGCATTAAGTTTGATACAGAGTGTTGAAGTCATAGGGTTAACATGATGGCCAGGCAGTTAGCATTTCCAGAAGGTCAGTAATGGCTGCCTCCATATTTCTCTTGACAAAGGTTTATTTTTATGTAACCATCAATGAGTTTTAATATAAAATCTGTGTTTGTATACCTTTGTGTACACACTCTTAATATCAGATCAGGCTTTATTAGTCACAGGGCGTCTTGCTATTGATACAGAGGCTCCTAGCACAGCACAAGGTTATTATACTTCAGAATAGGGGTTGGTGTTAGAGAGTGAAGTCGAAGTAACCCTGTCAGTCACCAAAATCATGTAGATGAAATTCTCCTTTCAGCTTATATTCACCTCTCTGATGGCTTGTGTCTCCTACCTTCCCTCTGTATTATTGCTCCACCCCCTCATTAATCTTTTTACCATTTGTCAACTGTCAGATGCCTATGTCCTTAGCATATGTTAGTTATTAACATATATAGCAGTATGACTCCATCCTCCGACTCCTGTCACTGCTGAGTCCTGTTGAGACATACTCTAGAAGATATGTTGTCCGCACACCATTCAGTTTAGGAATATCATCTTTATTCACATTCCATTAGCATGACATATAGATAAAATGCTCCGGGGCCTCACAGGACCCCTTCATCAGGCAAAGTCAAGCACACTTTGCCTGATGAAAAGGTCCTGTGAGGCTCTGAAACATTGCATCTATATGTCATGCTAACAGAATGTGAATAAAGATGATATTTCAAAGCTGAATGGTGTGCAGACAACATATCTTCCAGATTGTATGCAGTGGTGCCATCTACCAGTTGTTCCAGCACTCGTTGAATTCTGGGGTACCTCAGTACAGTGTGCGAAGGGGATGTTACTAACAGGGTTATTTATAAAAGGGTGAAGAGTTTGGAGCAGGCGGGAGAAGTGAACAATCTCGGACAAAACAGCTGAACTGGATAGTGAGCTGAATTGGGGATTTTTTTCCAAATCAGCTATGTTGTCCTAGATTGTTCACTTCTCCTGGCTTCTCCAAACTCTTCACCCTTTTGTGAATAACCCTGTAAGACATCTGTAGAGACATAAGGGTCGGAGGATGGAACCATGGTGTGTGGTGTGGAACACAAGTATTTCACACCCCTGGATGTGTTGAATAACAAAGAGACTAACAAAGACTGTATTGCTGGGACAGAAGAAAGGTAAAGGACACAAGCAAACAGAGAGGTGAATAGAAGAGCTCTTCTTTAGCAGTAGTCTTGCAACTTGATTTTGTAAAGTCGACATGTAATAAGCATCAGCAATGGCCTAGAAAGCACAGATTCACAGAAAAATAAAGCAGGAGATCCTTGCGCTGCAGGTCCTCATGCACAGCTTCCCCTTCAGCATGGTGAATGTCTGCATTATCCCATCCAGTTTAAAGAACAGTCAGGATAAGTTAAAGCAAACATATCACATACTTTCCAACTGTCCTGAATTTGCCAAAACAGTCCCACTTTTTCACTTAGTTATCCTGTGATGGCTGTATCCTGGTATCATAGCATAAGGCATAGGCGCAAACCGCAAACCACCCACACTTTCCATTTTGCCGCTGGCAGCTTCTTTTCCTGCCGCTGTTCAGGCCTCATATTCAGTGACTGCTAGTACCCAAAAGTGGCAGGCAGCTTTTGGAAGTGAGAAAAGACAGTATAAGAACCCCCCTCCAGGCCACTCATTAATATAGATTGTATCAGCTGTTCATTGCCTTGGGTTTGCTTTTTGCTTAAACTGCCCCGTGTGTCTCATGCTGCTGCGTGGACACTCTTTAGCCTCAGCCATTAGTGCCCACCAGCAGCAGTCAGTGGAGTCAAATAGGAACACTTAAGTGGACCTGAGCTGCAATAGCCTCAGCAGGAGAGGGAGCTCCCTAGCAGCCTCCAGCACAGAATAGCAATGCGTCCGTAGCACTGCAAAATGGATCAAGGAACACCTGGGCTTCACCCCTCCTAAAACAGGTTACAGGCAATGCTTGACAGGACACCACCACTATCTTTACCACCTGCACTTTACAGAACTATAGTTCTCCATCACCCTAGTGGGACAGCTGGATACACTGGCTGCATACAAGCTTAAGAAAGAAAGGGACATCACCCCTATACTGCCTCTAGTTGCACTGCTTTAACTCCCTTATCAAAGTCCTCTGTAGTGCCCGCTATGCTCTCTGCTTCTACTGCCCAGTCTCATACTCTCTTTCTCCCTCTCCCAATGTCAACTATGTGTCACTAAAGAACAGGCTTATCAAAGTGGACACTGGATCAAAAGGGGCATCTAGTCGTATCTGCAGCACAACTCCTACTCACAGTAACTCTTCTAGCACTGGAGTAAGTGCCATCAATTCCCTTTCTGCCACAGCTGTGGCCACCCCAGCTAGGAAGCACTAAGCAGGACAGAGGAAGTGTAGCTGAAGTATTGCAGCTGTTCCTCTCTCCAGCCCACAAGTGTGTCTGTCTTACTGTATTATTGGCATCCATTGTAAGATCTTGACTTTAATGACAATGAGATTTAGTAAGCATTAGAAACAGGGTAAGCAATCCCAGAATGACATTGAAGAAAGGTGCATTCCTTATTCTGCCTGACTGATCTGTTATGCCAGGCAGATCTGTCGATGTGGGGGTACAGACCCTACTCCGGTATGTGCCCCATCGATTCAGCAGGGGGGTCTGGGCCCAGCAGGAGCAGCCTGGGGCAGGGCCCTGTCACGTAGGTTGTTTCTCTTGGGCCCTGTGCACATCACTGAGGCTGGAGGGAGTAGAGCATGGAACAATTAAAGACAGTTTTTGCTTCTGCAAGTAAGTAAAAAAAAAAAAAAGTTTGGATCAAAGTGTTTATTGCCTCACCAGTTGCTGGTTGTTAAGTAGCTTCTGGCTATTTTAATGAAGTTCTTCTTTAAGGTAGGTTCAGACAAAGATTAGCTCCCTAACAATATTGTTTTGTTTTTTTGAAATGATTCTTTAGGTTCATGTGTGTATGTGAAACTTTCACTTAGTAATAGAGGAGTATTTTGTGGGTAAAAGGATTTTATGTCAATTAGTTTAGTAAAGATTTTCCTCTTGGCTCTGTGTGATTTATAACAGTGTAATTCCTCCTAACTAGTTTTATTATATAGGTCTATAGGTTGAACTTGGACTTGCGTCGTTTTTCAACCTGACTAACTATGTAATTACATCAGATTATTGCCGCCTACAAAAATCTTCAACTCATCAGCAGGTGTCTCAGTACTTAGAGATAGGTCAAAGTCACAAGATGTCTTCTAATTATTTCATGCACTTTTAAGAGACTGTACAGATTAAAAGTGATAGCTAAACAAATGCATAAATAATTGTACTAATAAGCAATACCTTCCTGGCTGTATTTTTGTCCTTAATATGATTAATCTTCCTGCATATGCAGTATTTTAAAATGAAATTGTACAGTGTGTTAAAAGTATGCCTCTTGTAGATACACGCCCAAAGTAAATAAATGCCATGCCCCTAATTAAAGTACATTTTCTGCCTACAATGGCTTGCTGGACGCACAGCAAAGAAGGTGTCTTTGAAAAAAAAAAATTCAAACGTTGACAACCACGTTATTCTAATCTAAATTAGGTTTGCCATTGCTAAATTAATTTTGCTAGTTCCCGGTTTGCTGTACTGATTCATATTCTTTCAGCATGCAACTGGTGCAAGCCCAGAGAACTTTGACTCCTTGCTTTGCCTTGATTTCAGAAGACCTTTTGACTGAAAAAGAGGCCCTACCACCACCTTCAAATCCAAGAAAATACTAAGCCAATAACATTTACTGCTTGTGCTACTGAAGCCAAAGTGAGCAGTAGTGCAGCATGACACAGAGATGTTCACATAAGGGTCATTTTTATAGTGATTCAGCCAGTTTGTAAATGCTTTATAGAAGGGGGGCAACAGTTGCACTTGTACAATTTAAAAAAACTTAGACCAGTGTCTACATGATGTTTTATAATATCCATTATTTTCATACATGACCACAGTAAAGGATTAAAAGAGCACAGCCTTCTTTAATTGTGAATGCAGGATAGCTTTTGAATTATTTAAAAGGAGCCGTGTGACCTTACCTTCATTAAAAACTAAGCTGAAAGAAAAAAATCTATATTGCCATCTGCCTGTACTTCAGCTCACCATAGCTTGAAGCTGTTATGCTTTGCATTCAGCATTAATTTTGCTGATTTCTTCTGGAATATTATAGAAGATTTGAAAAAGTTGAATTTGTATATCTTAACCAAACACTGAATACTAGGCTCGCTTTGTGTTTGTGATTGATGTATTCTACAGAGTGCCGAGAACTGTATTGTACATGTTGCTTTTATGCTGCTAAAGAAGTGTACATAGAATAGAATTCTTAGACACTGCTAAACATCCAGGAATTCTGTTTTAAGTTTCCCTTTATCCTTCTAATAAGTCCATTACTAGCATTCTGGCATATTTTAAAGGCTTTTCATGCTGCACTGAGAGAGAGACTTGGACATGCTTTGCATTTCAAACTTTCTTTGTCTGTGAATCTACAGAAGGCAAAGTTATTTCAACTTTTAAAATAACAGGCTCAGCGTACAGCTAATCTCTCTTCGTTCCCAGTTTCTTACATTATTTTTCAGCCCAGAGTTTGTGTTGGCTACAAAATGCTCAATTCAAAAAAAAGAGAAGGAAAATAAAAAGTCTGCTCGGTACTTAAAAAGCAGCGACAGTGCTCGACTGGGCACAGAGGTCTCCTTTCCAAAGCATTAGGAAATTCCAAATGTGCCCAATTTTCAATTGTGACAGTAAATTAGCCTTGCTAATTTCTGTAATTCTAGCGGATAAATGAGTCTAAAAAACTACCAGATGATGCATCCCCACAAGTAGGATTTCAGTCTGCGTTTCTATTCAACTCCTCGCCAGCCTTAGAGGTCAGTGCTGGAAGGGTTAAATTCCTGGAGCTTGTGACAATAATGCTGCAAACACAATACTGATCCTCTTTGATGAAGAGGATTGTGATAACTGATATTTGTCACTGAACTCAGGGATAGCGTATAGAACATACTTTACACACATCACCAATGGTATGCTGCGAGACCAAGGGCAGAGGTTAGATCAAAAGCTCCTTTGAAGGATCAATATACTTTATTGGACCTAGCTGTATGATCAAAATATTCTGAAGAGCTCTGGGATTCAAAGCCGCACAGCCATCTGGTATCCTTTGGTAAAGGAAATATCAGGATTGTGATATCATAATTTAAATTATGCTTAACTGCCCTGAGTTTTGAGAAACACTGATGATATTAGGGCAAAAGAGAAAGGTTTAAAAGACTTAAGGGTGTCTCATTCCAAATAAAGCTTTCGTCAGCCAGACTTTGGGTGGGGATTGGGCATGTGGTTTTAGTGTTGAAAGGCATTTACTTGTGTTCTTTGCCTGATCCTGAGATCGATACATGATACCAATGGTGGGCAGCTAGTTTGATTTTCCATGGCTCAGATGTAGCCTTAATTCTTCTTCGTGCATCCTTATTCTATTATTTCTTAACTGTTTTTAAGTACAGAAATGTTTCAAAAATCAGTCCTCTGGGACAACTAAAGGGTTTTGTATTCCAGATCTCTTATCACAGTCTCAGGTGAAATAATTAGGGAGCTTCCTTTACAGTGTGAGTAATCAATAAAGCTTTCCATCTGCCTGGAAGTGTCGAAGCCATGACATATTGGTGGTTCTTGAGGACTGGCGTTGACAAACACTACAACAGGGGGTCCAAGGAGCAGTATTGTTTAAACCTGACTGTCTTGGATATTACTTAGGACCTTGCCAGCATGTTGTTACGTATAGGGTCAGAAACCACATGCACTTGATTCATTTGAATCACTGGAGAGTACTAGCGGTGCCAAACATGTCAATAGTGATACTTAGTCATATACACATTGTAGCTCTACTGCAGCTTTGAATTTCATTATTAGCTTCACCCTAACATAAATCTGTGGGTAAAGGGAGAGAATAAAAATTATTAGAACAAAATAATTTCCCTAACATAGATTTAAGGACCACCAATGTAACATTAGAGGGCTGCATGTGGCCCCTGGACCACCAGATGAGCAGTGTTATATGCTTCTAGGCTATTTCTAGAAGCTTATAACACTTATAGGAATAATTGCAGTAAAAATAAGTGCGTAACTTTACCTAAACAAAGCTAACCTTTTAAAGATATTATTCTATTCTAATACTCTACACTATTCTGATGATATATGTTTAAAATGTTTTTGTCATTAAATATGAAGTATTGCATATGAAAATAGAACAATGGCCTCTGTTGAAAAAAAAAAACAACAAGTGCTGTCTTTTTTCAGTCCCCCTGTAAAAGTCCTATAAATACCTGTTGACCCGGCTTGTGAAGTCCACCTAATGGAGCTTCATGTGATGGTGTGGCAACAATGGTGCTCTGCTCCTGAATTGTCACACTTATGTAGACTGTAACTGCTTGCACAACATTGGGATGAAAAAATATTGCAGGAGCGCGGCTATTAGCATTGTCACCTTTGATTCTGCTAATCCGCACCTGGTCACCCCTAGTCCTGTCAGCTGCTTACTGAATTGGCAACACTGTTGCTGTAACTCTCCCACTGTCCCACTGCAGTGTCTTGGAGGGGAACTCTGCATGCACAAATGAATACTTACTGAGTTCTGATGGGCCTGGCCTCCATTGATTGTTGATTGATTAATGGTGGTGCCTGCGCAGTACATCCCCATAGATTTCTATGGGGCTCATTTCCCAGCCGGGAGACGAGTCCCATATCAGTCAATGAGGATGTACTGCGCAGGTGCAGCCAGGAGAAGGATATATCTGCCACAAGATATAAACAATCAATGGAGGCCAGGCCCATCATTTCTCAGTAAGTATTCATCTGTGCACAGGGAGGGCGGGAGCAGTGACATCACCTTAAAGGAGCCTAAAGTATAAGTGCACTCTGTTTTAAAGTGTACTTATCCTGTAATGGAGAATAAAGGAAAAACCTGTATGGCTGATTCCCGTTGTTTACATTATCTTGGTGGACTCGCGCCACCCATATATGTATAGTAAACCGCTGCACGGTTAAATAAGCAATAACTCGATCCACAAGTTAATTAGACCTGAAGTGTCTGCCTAGTCGTAAATGTATTTTTCTTTGCTTTTTTCATTATTGTATTGTCTTGTACTGATTGCTGATATGCTGTATTGGAATGTCGATATTTAGTTTTCTCTGTATTATATGTAGTTCGTTTTATGTATGAATTGAAAACCAATACAAATTTTACCTGTTAAAAAAATAAATAAGCAATAACTAGATGTAGTAACTTAATCCAGACTCTGTAACGTAGTAGCATAAAAAAATCCCTATTCCTGCTGATTAGGATCACTAATCCACTTGTCTTCTGTGTTTTATGTGGGGACATGCATTTTGTCAATCTAATGCCTGCAAAGCAGCATTTGTGGAGATAGTGTTGGAGGTTGAGGCGATGTTGTGGGAGAGAGTTAGCACCTCTGCCAAGTTTTTTTTTTTTTGCTTTGTTCAAATTAGAAGTAATTAATTTTACTTCTTGTAGTTATGGCAGGGGGTTTCAGATTAGAGAAAGTGTTTGGAAATCTCTGATGGGGATAGAGACTGCAAAGTTTAGAGATGGGCTTTAATGGGAGAACAAAGCTACATTTAAAGTAAACCCAAGACAAATATGGGGTTTGCTTCCTTCCATAAATGCTACTTGCCTGGCTGTTATGATGACCCTCTGTCTTTTATGCTTTATTCATGCACAATGCAAGCAAAGGGGATTTACTCACCATCCTGAACCTCCTTCCCAGTCTGCATTCTGGTGTGCAGATGACTGTGGGAAGCTAAAATAGAGTGATTTCCGGTACGCACACTCTAAATGTTTAAACCACATCTAATGATTTTTCATTAATACATAAATGCATTCATTTTATTATTTCTTGAAGAAGAAAAAAACATGTACTGTATGTTTAGACACGTGTATTAATAATGACTGCAAGCATACACATAATTGAAGGACATTGCGGCCTCGCCCTGCATTTGTGGACTGCTCGTAATAACTAGAAGTGTTTGCAAGCTGCTTATAATAGTGATCTGTGTTAAGAATGCTGACGGCTGCCAGGAGATAATATACATTGCGGCTGAGATGGCAGAAAGGGATGCTGTTTTACTTTTTGTGCCACCAGGCTAATGTTTGTCCTATTAGTAAATGTGCATGCACAATAGTGAAGACAGAGGTTTTACTAGAAAACTGTTCACAGGTCAGTGGGTGTTGTTTGGGCGTTTTTAGATGGAATTAGGAACATTAGTGTGTAGTCTTTTTTTCTTTTGTCTCTGGATTTCATGTAGTAACGAGGATGGATCTGTACCAAGGGGTCAAGTCTGCATAGGGCCCCGAACCTAGACTTTAGCTTATACTAATGTAGCGCTCACCCTCGAAGGAGCCGCTGGAATAACCCGGGTCAGCCATAGCATGTCTAGGGATTTTGGTAACCAGCTGCCCCATTTGCATTTAACCGCCCTCCTCTAGTGCCCGCAGAGCTGATATCCAAGCCAGAAGTATGATGCTAAAGAACTTTTATTACACTTCTTCACTCAGAGAGAGAGGGTATAGGGGCCTTGACATTCAGGATAGAATAGACATAGACTCCAGACTCACCAGTACCCTTTTTGTAATTCAGTGTAGATCCATTTGCAGCACAGTTGAATGGGGATTGACACAGAATCTTCATTAGGAGAGACACCAGACTTGCTCCTGAGGTCCTCTCTATTCCAGGCACCTCCAGTAGCCAGGAGCTTCCCTGGTCCTCCTCCAATAATAGCAAAGGCCTCCTCCACACTTGAGACCTAGCAAAGCTTTTCCCAAACTCAAGTATTTCCACCCCCAGGCCTAGCCCGGGGGCAGGCTGGACAGCAGTCCAACCTGGACTAATCTAGAACTGCAAGAGCAGCCCACCGCTGCTCTTCTTCTTGCTGTGAGCTCACCGCTGGCCCGCCAACAATCGAGGGCCCACGATCTGAAAGTGAGTCAGGACCCCTTGTAGACTAGAAATGTAGCTGCCTAACTGTAGTGATCTTTTCAATAACAGGAGGTTTCCTTAAGATATTCTGACAATATTGAAAAGTGCTCACTATTAAAATAAGCTGATCCTTGCCTGCCCTCAATACAAACTAGTGCAACTTGAATGATGTTTCTGCATTGTATAATACAGCGGCACAATGCAGAATACCACCGACCAGAATATATATCTATCTAGTCGGTGGTATTCTGCATTGTGCCGCTGTATTATACAATGCAGAATACCATGCACCATACAATACAATGCAGAATACCAATGTATAATACAGCGGCACACTGCAGAACACCAGCAGCTATAGAGGAACACCAAATCTCAGCAATAATACTTTAAGCACCCTGTATAATGTAATATTGCTGGGATTTGTTGTTCCTCTATAGATGGTGATATTCTCCATTGCGCTGTATAATGTATTATTGCTGGGATTTGTAGTTTCTATAATTGGTCAGTGGTATTCTGCATTGCGCCGTATAATCATTATATAGCGCAATGGAGAATACCACCAGCTATAGAGGATTACAAATCCCAGCAATAATACAATATATACAACGCAATGCAGAATACCAGCAGTTACAGAGGACTACAAATCCCAGCAATAGTACACTATAGTGTACTATTGCTGGGAAGTGTACTATTGCTGGGATTTGTTGTATTCCTCTAAAGCTGCTGGTATTCTGCATTGCGCCGCTGTATAATGTACTATACTGCACACCACACTTTTTTTTACTTCCACCGCTCCAAGCTTGCTCCCGTGATGGACTACAATCTGAATACAAGCTAGTAGTCCATCACTGGAGCCTTTTTAAAAAAAATCCGATTAACCGATTAATCGAACTTCCAACTAATCGATTTTGAAAATAATCGTTAGCTGCAGCCCTAGACTAATCCATGGCTGGAACTCAACTGAGCACATGGCAGTTCCCAAGAGTATATAAGCACTTACTCAGCATGTAACACTGGCTGTGAGGGCCCCAGTGATTGACTGGTGGACTGCACATACACTCACAGTACCCCTCATTGGAGGTCCTACACACTGCAGCAGAGTCACACTCCACTCAGGCAGGTACAATGCCAAAACACCTAAAATTAACCAGATAAATGACAACAATAATTCAACCAGACTGCCTACAGCTCACTAAATTTCTCGTAGGCACCTCACAAAAGGTGATGGGGCTACACTACCGATCGCTGAAAAAAGGTCATAGTACATCAATATTGCATACTTGTCAGCTATGCCTATTTACCAGGTGCACTCAGAGAACATGTTAAAAGCACATTATGGTATTGTTTTTTCTACATTTTAGATTCTTTTCATCATCCATTTATATCTATATGTTTATTAATTTTTTTAGTACACCTATGTTCACTGTAAGGCCCCTTCCACATGAGCATCTATCACTCCCAATCAGCAGGGGATCCGTGCACAGATCCCCTGCTGATCTGAGCAGTTTGGAACAAATGTCACCTTTGTAACATCTGTGTCCGTCCAGTTTTTACTTTCATCTCACAAGGGAGGAAGAATTGAACTTGCCATACCCATGGTAGGTCAATGAGGAGTTGGATGTAAGCGAACATGTGTCCGATTTCTCCTCTGTCCATTTATTTTCCATTTTGTTAATTGATAAGAAATGAAGAAATTAACTAGTAACACTTTTATTTGTGAAAACATTCTTACTTTACAGCACTTTTTCACACCTGCCTAAAACTTTTGCACAGTACTGTGTAAGGACCACTATTGCAAAAAAATATTACATTCTGCTAACTGTATGCAGCCAATACATGATAATATTTACTATATGCATTTCTTTGGTTATTAAACGTGCTTTTATCTGTATATTTCTCCATATTTACATACTGATAAGCTGTCCATGAACATTACTCAGGAGTGTTGCGTCACTGCTGTGGGCGGAGCTACAGGTGGAGACCTCTGGGCAGTCGCCGGGCAACTAGAATAGACCCCACCTGGAGCTCTGCCCACAGTAGTGACGCAACGCTCCTCCAGCCTGCCCAGAGGACCCCAGCCACCACGGAAGGTATCCCCAAAAAAAACAAAAAACAGCGCAAGCTTCGGCTAGGCATCGGGGCATTTTGACAAGCACTTGTCAAAATGCCCTGTATTGGGCCTCATTCCGATGCTAGCATCGGTATCGGGACATCCCTAATTAAAAATCATTAAAAATTAAAAATCCTTAAATCATTAATATGCAGCATGTTTCCTGCTGATTAGTTTTGTACAAAGGTCATGACTTGCAAGTCTTCTTATCGCAGGCAAGGCTATCAGTTTGGGTGCATCCAGTTTAAAACAAATGATTCACTGCAGCCTATAATGGCATGAAACACCCACAATAATCCTGGTAGTCAGAGACCATGTGACATAGGCTGCCCTGGCTATGGCTCACAAGATTGATTTCAGCAGCAATAACTTTTTTGATGATAGCAAGTAAGGTTTTTTTTTTATTTTACTCAAAACAATAAAGCATTTATAAAAAAACAAATATGTGCTATGGTGATCCATGTGAATTGTGCATTTAATGATAGTTCTATATTAAAAGACAAATAATACAGCTTTATGTTAAAAAACAATGACACCCCGAATTATGAAATATACAGTCGATAGTTACTGCTGCGGTGCAGAAAAAAATGCTTAATCTTACTTAGGGGGTTATTCACAAAGCTGCCAAAGGCAGCCAAGTGATTAACCCAGCTGAAGTGAAGTGAGCCGTTCAGCTATTCACTTCTGGTTTGTACGGCTGATTTCAGCCATAGATCGGCTGCCATTCGGTCAGCCCAACATGCTTTGCATGTTCGGCTGAGCCAAAGTGCAGAAGGACTTCGACTCAGCCGATCCCACATCTGGATCAGCTGAGGGGGCCGAACGGCAGTGAGTGAATAGCCAAATGCCGCCGAGCCCCGCCCAGCTGTCATTTGCAGGGAGAAAGGCTGGCCTTTGGCCGGCCCTTCGCGTGTCAATTCGGCTCAGTGGAGCCGAAGCATATGCTTTCGGCTCAGCTGAGCTGCTTGGCTGCCTTTGGCTGCTGTACAGGCTATAGTGAATAGCCCGTACAGCAACCCTTCGGTTCGACTGAACCAGAGGGCTCCGACAGCCGAAGAGAGTCGAAGAATCAGCCGAAGCTGTGGCTGGATCCTTCGGCTCTTCTGTGAATAACCCCCTTAGTGTTTATCACTTACGGTACTTCAAACCCATGTCAGACTTCTGCACAGATGTTAAATCTGGTCATAGACTCTTATAGCATCTCCCCAAAGCTGAAAATGGGGACAGTGCAGCTGAATATCTTGTAAATCCTGGGGCACCATGGTAGTTTAGACAGGTGCCAGCAAGGGCCAATCTATTCTGCTACATAATTATCATAGTGATTGGCTGAAATATAATTTTACAAGTGAAACTCATGATCATTGGCATAACCTCAGCACCATTGACTACGGGATGCTGTGGTGTGTCAAACATATTTTCAGCAGTACAGTATTCTGTAAGCTATATTAGTTACTGAATTTTATCAGCTAGACCTATTTTGCTAGATAATAAAGTTTTTATGAAATAAAGGAAAAAAGTACAACAGGTACAAAGGTAATTTCACCAACACCCAATCTGCCATTTTCTTTATTTAGCAATGTAAATTTAACCAAGCATATGTTTTAATATTTTACCTAAAAGTATTAATGGACACTGTCGTTATTAAATGCTAAATTTGCTTTTTAATACATTGTAGTGATTGTGCCTTATAAGAAGCAATGTATTTCTAGAACTTGACTAGCAAATAATTTACACTGTATGTAGAGGATCACTTCCAAAGTGACTTGCTAACTGGAGCAAACCCTTATTTGGTGGAGGAGGAATGAGTAGAGGGTTTCCTTTAGGAAGGTAAAGCAGGGCTGGAAAGCAGTTATTACAGCCTGCAATACCACCAGCCACCACTGGAGAATCATCCAAATCTAGTTGGTTTACCACACACAGGCACAGGGCCGGATTTACTCCCCCTGCCGCCCTAAGGCCAGGTTCCACAATACGCCAACCTTTTTTTTCGCTCTGCCGCAGAAGGGCGGTGGCCTTGTGGGAAATCCGGGCCTGCACAGGCAAATACCAATTTTGTATATAATCCGGCTCACTCTAAAGCTTGTGGAGCAGTCGGGTACACAGTTCTGAGATTCCCCAAACCAGCTAGGATGGGAGCTAGAATAGTTGCTCAATCACTTCTCCCAATACACCCACACACAACATTTAGGGTAGCTTGTCAATACCTGCAGTTTGTCAGCTGACTTGTCTGCTAAGCAACCGTACATACACATCCCTGTCTGGCAGATACAATAGCCCCCACACACTGTCATTAATCTGCATGCAATTTCAGACAGGTTAACTGCGCACTTACCACATGAGCATATAGGAGCTAGCAATAAATTGCAAAAACTTCTTTAGGGGAATGAATTCTTAGGGCAGTACACAGAAGGCCATTTATAAAATTTGTATATTTAAAATCCTTAGGAGGCCAAGAAATATATGTACAAAAATTAACATAGTTTACATAGTTACATAGTTACTATGTAACTATGTAAATATATGTACAAAAATTAAAATGGCAAAAGACAAAAAAGAAAATGACATACAGAAACTGGCAAATATTATGCTAAATTTGCTATTTGCCATGAAATAAAAAGCAAGAAATAATGGAAATAAACCATTTGGGCAGTATGGTTTATCCTGTTGGTGGGGAGTGCACAGAGAAAACTTAACAACCTATTTTAACACACTCCAACACAAAATAGCAATACTCATTTTAGTTTTTATGCTACTCAATTCATAAAGAAAAGATGTGGGATGGGCTTATCGCTTTTGGCCATTACTGTTGGAGGTGTTACTGTACATGCTGAGAGGAGAGTTGTTGCCTCTTGAAGTGGCTGTAGGTTGTATGGACCAGTAGGTTTTGATAGCTGGGTCTGAGTTAGGATTTCCAACACCAGCGCCTCATACTGATAACAGCAGGTCCATACATCAGTTCAGTCAGTCCCTAACTTGTTCTAAAAAAGCCAGGACATACCATTTTCTAGCTGTTGGAAATGCAACAGCATACTGATTGTATTACTGACATTTAAAGATGAAATATTGTCTTTTGAGCTGTAGATGGCGCTGTAGTGCAATGTTAGGCACAATGCTTATGCATACTTATCTATGATATATAAGAAGTTCTTTCTATATGCTGTAAATACTGTATTCTGATATGTTCTTCTAAGCAAGTACAACTTAATTCAGCATTCCTCAAGATCTTAGTGCTTCATCTAAACATATAACCAACAGTAGCCTCATGTTTTTACTAGGTGTTACTTCCTTAAAGGTCCAGGCCCAAGCTGTCTATTTAGATTTTAAATTGTGAACATTTGTCTACTACTGACCACTGAAAAAAAGAAAATATCTGCAATCTCATCTCACTTCAATACGTTATGGTCACGCTCTATTTCAGGAAGCTGATTTGTCCGCAATTGACACTGTATTTCCTAAACCTCATGTAGGCATGGGTAATGTAAATAACACTGTTGGGGGAAGAGACCATATTCTTGCTAAATATATAACTATACTATTCTAGTAACTATATAATTCTTGCTAGTAAATACGAGTTATATCTATAGAGAGAAAGAAAGAAAGTGTGTGTTTTGGGTAGACATTCATATATTCCAATGCTATTTCACCACTAGAGGGAGCAGCTGTACCTTCCCTGTTCCTCCTGAATTTGTGGAATGTTTAAAATGATCTGCTTTCCTGTCTTATTTGACTATGTATATAATATATGTGTAAGAAACAGACCCCATACATATATATATATATATATATATACACATACTGTAATTCCATTTGCTTTAATTCACCGGTGTTTATAACAGTACCACACATCTAAACATAAAGCCTATAAAGCTTTACTGTGCAAGTTATTTACATGCTGATGCTTCACATGTAAATCTTTATACCACACTGTAGTACAGATGTTGACTAATCTGTAGGACGGTTTATGTGACTTGAATTCAGATGTCCATCATTGATTATAAAGTTATTCTAGTGCAAATAAGTTTAGCAGATTTAACAAATAAGATATTAGAAAAAGGAATGAATGTAACAGATAACTCAATGCAGAATAATTTTCAAACAGTTCTCCTTTTTGATGCAGAGAGTTGCCCTGTATCCCTGTGTAGAGACTATTGGGCCCTTATACAATGTAATAAGCGCTGATCTGTAGTAGATTTTACACTCTCATGAGAAGGGTCCTTCTAATCCTCTTTTGAATTGCATTGTAACTACTGTCTTCGTTTTATAAAGTGCTACGCAAACTGTTGGCAGTATATAAATCCTGTATAATCGCAATAATAATAATCTTTAGAAATGCAAAAAAAGGTGTGGAACAATCATCTGTAATGAACACTTTGTCCCAAACACCTCCTCTTTTCCAGTTATATTCATTTGAAACTACTTTTAGTGAATACACTATAGTGGTCTCTGCACAGTTCATTTTTAAGTCCATTTCTTGAAACATCAGTTTGTTTTGGCTTCTTTTAAACCTGAGTTAAAATAAGAGCAAGCAGCCATTATAACGGGAGGGTTGAAAGCATTCTGCTAGCAGGCATCATTATAAGAAAACACTGTTGAAAATATATTGGGTAATGTTTGTGTTGTGAATAATTTCCTTCTATATACATGTGCACATTATTCTGGAAGACTCTGTGGCTTGAGCTCTACCAAGCTGCTACTAGAACTCTCAAAATAATGTTTTATAACCGCAAACTAATGCAATAAAAAAAACTTTCAATTCCTCTTTTTTATAGGAGCCTTTTAATGCTTTGCCTTTCAAGTTTCTTTGCTGTGCAAGGGGAAATGTCTTTTTTTTTGGTATGCTCGGCATGGTGCTAGCCAGATGAAGCTATTTATTAAGAGGAATGTGCTATAGAGGCTGGTATACCTCACTAGTCAATAATCCTCCCACTGTGGGGTCTGAAGTACACAGCAAGTGTCACAACTGCAGACTGTTTGTTTCTTTTGGGGGAAAAAATGAGTATTATTTTACAGCATAGCATTTAAAGTATACCTGGTCAGAAACCCAGTGTCCTTGTAGCTACATGTGCACTAAAGTGAAATCTCAAACAATGTTAGCAACCTTCCCAGCCATCTTCTGTGAGCTCAAAAACACTCCCTCCCCATGAAGATAAGGATGAGGAGTTGTTTGTAGTCCAAACTAGAAAGTCAGCCTATGGTAACTATACTGCTCCTCCATAGATACATTGCGGTCCCGTGCGGGCGATGGCATTGCGGCCGGAAGGCGTGGCTACGGTGCCTTTCACTTCAATGGACCGCTACGCCCCCCTCCTGCCCCACAACAGGCTGGAATGCGATGCTGTACGTTCTGCCCAGAATTGGGCAAGAACGCACTGTGTCTGGTGTGAACGAGACCTCATGGTCATCACAGAATATGGACTCTTTCTATATTGTTTTTTTTTTTTGTGTGTGATGTCACTATTAGTGCTATGAAATTACTATTTCTATAGTTTGAATATCTAGGTTTATCTTTCCATCACACATGATCTTTTCCATATGTGGTCTGGCCAGACCCTCCAGTAACTGATTTGTGTCCAATAAGGTGTAGACAAATTAGCAGGACGCATGCATAACATTTTAACTTATGTGTTTGTATTGTTATTTAATAAACTGCTATACATTTTTATCAAGCTTCTTTGACTGATTCCCAAGGAGTACATCCCTGTGGGGTTATCTTCTTATTTTCTGTACATTATTTGGGTTTAATACCCCTTGGGAATTATTTTGATAAGATTTTGGAAGCATTAGAAAACTTTGGGAGCTTTGATCACTTTGGTTCACCCTATATAGGGACCCCCTTTTGTATATATTTGTGTCAAATACACAAGCAGAGTTAGATGGACTTGACTAACAAATTACAATATAGCCGAACGCCAGCTGACATTGTATGCAAATTTCAGTTTTTTCAGTGGCCCCTTCCTCCTATGGCAGGGGTGCCCACAATTTTTGTGTTAAGATCTACTTTTCAAATGACAAGCTACATGAGATCTACCAATGAAAAAAAAACCTCTCTCTCTCTCTCTCCCTCTCTCTCCTGGCTGTCTCTCCTTGTTCATTCTCCTGGCAGTCTCTCCTCTCTCTCCTAGCTGTCTTTCCTCTCTCTCTTCTGGCTATTATTCCTCGTTTTCTCTCCTGGCTGTCTCTCTTCGCTCTCTTGGCTGTCTCTCCTTGCTCTCTCCCATGGCTGTCTCTCCTCTCTCTCTTTGCTGGATGTCTCTCATTGCTCTCTCCCCTGGCTCTCTCTCCTTCCTCTCCTGTCTGTCTCTCCCCGCTCTCTCTCCTGGCTCACCTTGCTGTATTTTGCAAACAGTGTAGTGCAACAGGCTGTGTAAACTAATATTTTTTGGTGTAATGCATAGCACTTCAAACACTAGAATCCACCAGAAATGTGTCAGGGAGCTTGGCTCAGCAGACTCAGGCTAATAGGTAATAATGTGTGCACAGCTAAATAAATATACCAAAATGGAATAAAGGGGCCACCATTCACACCCTTCCTGATCTACCAGCATCAGCTTTGAGAGCTACTGGTAGATCACGATCTACCTAATGGGCACCCTGTCCTATAACATGCTCTTGTCAGTTATTAGTATAAAGGGTGGCCTCACTGCCCAATAAAAATTATTGGAATGGGAAGTGGGGCAAAGATCAACTTATAGGAAGGCTTGATCAGGACAAATCAACTTCTAGGAATGTTTGCATATAATTTAGCTGCTCAATTGTTTTGACATTTTTCTGCCTATATAAGGTGAATGCCTCTATACATTTTTTTCATCATATGCTCAGCTTTAAACAAACTGCTTTGTGAAAGGTTTACTTTAAACAGCAGGTTTTATGTTGAGGGAGATCCCTGATGCCACATAACGTGATTCATATTTAGGGGACTGCCTTGTGCAGAGAATAAACGGCTATCTTCATTATATAAAATGTATTGTAAAGCAATGACGAGTTGTGCGACTAGCTCATTTCTGCGGCTTTCAGCCCGCTGATAAGACAATGAAGGAGCAACAGCACACTCAAGTACATGGCAAGACAAGGACACAATGAGGAAAGTGCAGTGTAAGAATAGCACTACACTATGTGTATATAGTTAGTTATTTTTGCCAAGAAATACTTTTATTTCAATGTTTTTCAAGTGGTTGCATGACCACTGTCTGTCCCTTTCAGGGCTTGTTCACTCCATGTCTGGCCCAGATCTGGATGAATTTCCTCAAACGCAGTGCACTGCGTTTTTGACACGTTCCAGTGTGGGGGTTTTTTTTAGTCTAAAATGGTCTTTCAGGTGCGGGCCAGTGTGTTTGCATGCATGTTGGTGCATTCCAGACCAGAAAACATTGCATGCAGTATTTTTTTTTTCTCCTCACCGGAACGGACTGCACTGGTGTGAACAGAGCCCATAAATACCATAAGAATACATTGGGATGCATTTTAGGTGTGGGTAAAAACATTCTGGTCCAGACACTCTTCGCATTGAATATGCTGTAGACATTGGAGGAAGCTTTCAGTAGTCTGTGGATCATGCGCTGGAAGAGATAACAGGGCTGCAGGAATTTCTTCACCAATCTTGCAACATTGGCAGCCTTCAGGAGGAAGGGACCTTACAGAAGGAATAAAGGCAGGATCAACAGCTGAGTTGAGCAAGAAATAAAGGGGCAGACATTGCTCAGATATGCATAATGGTTTGAATGCCAGAATATTGATTTCATGTCATCAACTCTACTTGCACAGCTGCCTGCTTCTGTCGGCACATGCACATTCAGCAGAGCCTAATTGGCTCCTAGCGCTGACTTTCCCTATCCTAGTGTTGCTATGTTGATGACAGTACCTGATATGAAAACAGATTCAGGTACTTTATGTTATTTGTTTAGAAATAAATTGAATCATTGGGAACACACTTGCATTAAATGATGATTTGTATATCTGCCTGGAGTGCAACAGGTCTGGGTGTTAGGAGTTTTAGCAGCTAAGTGAAAATTTAAAATAATCACTGGGAATTCTAGCGGAGCGCTAATCAATTCTGCATGAAAGTGTTTCTTAAGAATCTTTTAATGAGACGAAGTAAATCCCCGACCTCTTCATTCAGCTCTTTATTAATTGTGGAATGTCTGAGACAATGATGAGAGCGGAGCGTCCTGCCACTGCCTTCTATTAACTACAGTATTAGCTTTTGCTAATGACACAGGGAACAAGGACTGAGCTAAATCCACAGCAGCTGACTGCTTGACTGATGACTCCCTGTGGTTCAGTGACCTTGCCTGGGATCCCTTCCCGAGGCCTCTCCTCCGCCCATCCTTTGTCTAGATTAGATACTGTAGTGTAGAATGAATCGCAGTGGTTATACACTCGCCACTTCTACATTTTAACCAGAATTCCACACTTGCCTCTGCCTGGCACTGCTGTAATGATTTCCTTCACAACCCCAAGGCGCTCATAATTTAAAGCTGTTAAATATGAGTAATGAGGCCATTACCACCTATTCCAAATGTTTTGTTAATCTAGATTTGGACAAGCTCATTTTTTAAAACCATTACCTGTTCATTAAAATGAATGCATTGTAACTAAGCCTGCGTTCATGTATTTTTTTGTTTGTTTGTTATTTAGTGCACTAATTGCCATCTACATGGTCCAGTGATATGCTCCCATAGGCCGATTTTATTAGCCTACCCAGGGCCGGATTAACGTAGGGGCGGGTGGAGCTGCTGCTCCAGGCCCGTCCCTGCAAATAGGCCTGTCTGACCCGGATCGCCTCTGTATCCGAGCCGGAACCCGCATTGTCCGCCCAGAGCCCCTACTTACCTCCCAGAGCCCCTACTGAGTGTCCGGAGCCCGCATTGACAGCCTAGAGCCCATACTGACCACCAGAGAGCCCGCACTGGCCACCTGAGACCCTGCAATGGTCCTGTTAGTGCCCAAATTGGCCACCTTTGAGCCTGAACAGCCTCCTGAGAGCCTGCACTGCCCCCCTGAAACCCCGCACAGCCCACTCGAGACCCTGGAGACATTAGGCCCTGACCCCGGAGCAATACAGAGTATGTAGCTTCTTAGTATTCTGCATTGCTGCATAAAGTATTGCTGTGATTTGTAGTCCTCTATAGCTGATGGTATTATTCTGCAGTGCTTAGCAATGTATTGCTGAGATTTGAAGTCTCTCTATAACTTGGAGTCAGTGGCAGATCTACCAGGCTCACAGCTGCAGCCAGGCCCTCCACCACTGACCCCAAGCTGTAGAGAGACTACAAATCACAGCCCAGACAGGAGGAAGAGGGCCCTGGTGACCATCACCATTTCCATAAAAAGGCCCACCAACATCTTCAGCACCAGGCCCGTGATGTTCTTAATCTGGCCCTAAGCCTACACCATGCCCACACATCTCTAAGGCTTGCATGCTTCCACACATGGCATGTTGCAAAGGGACGTCAGCCCAAACTTTTATTTTTTTTAGTTTTAAATAGGTTAGAACCTGGGTTTTTTGGCTGGATTTGGTTCCTTTGGGGAAGATTTCCTCTCACTTCCTTCCCAGCAACAATAAAAAAAACTTTGGGAGTGAGTTCTGTTGTACAGAGACTGCAAGAGTCTGATACCAAGTCAAATAAATGTATTTACACTGTTTGCATTACCAGAAATAAATGTAATGATGCAGCACTTTGTCTTTTATATATTCCCAGAATTTACTTTTAAAGAGGGTTTCTGCTTACACAACCTTTTCATTATTGACACTTTTGCATGTGCTGCATATTGAGTTATCAACATTACTGAAAGTAAGTGCTGATGTGACTGACATATTTCTACTTGCTTTCTTTTATTCCACATATGAATGTATGCAGCTGCTGAGATTAAATTGATGTACTGACACAAAGGGATATAATAGCCAGGCTCAAAGTGGGGGGCAGCTATTTCACTTACCCAAAATTTTGCTTCACTTTTTTTCAGCAAATTTCAGCAAAGGAAAAAAAAAAGCTAAAATCAATATTATCAATATGCCAGTTAATTTATATTGAAACCCAAGAACAAAAATATCATATTTTGCAGCTTGCTAATTCTTAGATTTGGTAGGTGCATTAGCTTTTTTTAGGCTACAACTATTTTTTGCAAGCATGACTGATACCTGTTGATCCTAATAGAAATGCAGTATTCTTGTAACTTCCTGTGTACTAAACTGAAATCTCCAACAATTTTATCAGCTTTCCATGCTGTCTACTGTGAACTAGAAAACCCTCCCCTCTATGTTCTGGAGCAAAGAAGGGGTGGAGATTTTTGTTGTGCTGCCCTAGGATGACAACGCTGGTTCTCCATGGATATAGTAAATTTTGTTAGCATTGTCACCCTAGGACAGAAACTATGCGTTAATGGCAGGATCACCAGGTGAGCAGAATGGGCAACAGTTGGACACTCCCATCAGTTATAGAATTGTATCCCTGCTGGGAAGACGAACCTATCTTTTTATCCTGGTGACCATTGTGATAAATAGAAAGTGATGGGAAATTCAGAATTCAAGAGTTGTCACCAGACCAAGAGAGGAGGGCAAAACATCCAATGTGGGCTCATTTTCTGGTGACAGCTGTCTAAGAGGTGAATTATCCTTATTTTGTGGAGATTTCCTCTCATTTTCTGTTGCATCGGGAGGACAAGAACTGAAAGAATATCTCATGAATAATGTTCCTGCTACAGTATTAATCATGGGGTTTTATTCAGAAAGTGAACAAGGGATCCTACTAGTGCACTGTACAGTAAAATAAGTAGGGATGCAACAATACTGGTCTTTCGGCATCAGGGTACCATTGGCCCAGCTTCCTGACTGCTTCACGTTCCTGAGGCAGCCTGGCTTCCTGACCAATCAGGAAGCCGGGGGGCACATCATGACCCGCCTCCCGGTTTCCTGACTGGCTAGGAACCCGGCTGCCACTTGTTGCTAGGCAGCCTGGCTTCCTGACCAACCAGAAAGCCGGGCTGCTGGTCAGGATGGACCACCCAACTTCCCGATTGGCCGGGAAGCCAGCTCCATGCTCCTTTGCAGCACTGCCGGTCAGAGGGAATCTCCCCCTGACATGAAGTTCCAGTATCGGGGTAAATATTGGAGCATTTGGGCGAGTACTCAAATACTTGGTATCGCACCAATAACAATACCAGTATCAGTGCATCCCTAAAAAGAAGTATTACAATTATTTTTTTTTTTACAAAAACAAGAGCACGGCCACCAAGTGATTACCAGGGAAAATTTGAAAACAACACTTTAAGGCCTCAGTCACACACGAATCGGCCTGCACGTACAGCTGCGTGCTGCGTGCGGGGCCGTACCATGTAGCTGCCGGGAAGGACAGGTGCTGTGTGTGATTAGAACGCAGCCCCCGTCCTTCTCTATGGGGCTACGCGGCCGTACGCCCCCCTACGCTCACCTCATTTGCAGGTCCGTAGGGGTGAGGTGAGCGTAGGGGGGTGTACGGCCGCGTAGCCCCATAGAGAAGGACGGGGGCTGCGTTCTAATCACACGCAGCACCTGTCCTTCCCGGCAGCTACTTGGTACGGCCCCGCACGGAGCTGTACGTGCAGGCCGATTAGTGTGTGAATGAGGCCTATAGCAAGTGTTAACTTTTTTTTTTAACAAAAATAAACCCAAGTGATTTGCCCAGTATGTCCCCATAACCTCTTCAGCATCATCATCATCATCATCACCACCAGTCCTATAGGAGTACAGGTATGACTGCAAAATATGTCAATAGCTTGTTTTTACTTTACATATGGATAGCCGGGAATGGAATAGATGAAAGAAAACCATAATGATTTTATCATATTTATATAAAAATGGCAAATCACAAATAGATTGTAAGGTCTCACAAGCAGGGCCCTCCTAACCATTTTCTCTTGAGTTGTATTGTAGCTTTATTGTCTTCCTGTATATTGTAAAGCGCTGCGCAAACTGTTGCTATATAAATTCTGTATAATAATAATAATACACAAACTAGCTACATAGTATGCATACCATTGGTTAAGAACCCCTGGAATATAATATAAAGGAAGCTTACAAAGGCGGCTCTCCTACCCATCACCAATTGTGATCAGTTTGTAACAAGGTGGTTGTAAGCAAACGTGGTAAATATAACTTTTTCATGTATCTTTTATAAAAGGAAATTAAGCTTTCCGATGATTTCTTAGAAAGTCATCTCTGGACAGTTTTCTTTACACTAATGTCCATGAAATCTTTACCCCCCCATACTTCCTGTCATTACAAGATAAGGAATTATTGTATACTATACAACGGAAGGAAATTTACTTTATTAGTGAAAGTGTGTGGCTTTGCTGACACAGTAATCCCCATGTGACCTTACCCTCACCCCCTGCACAGACGCAACAGTCTCCCACATGGAGATGATCCAGCAGTCACATCCTTCTCAGGCTCCATGATCTCAGTGTGATACTTCCTTACTGCCATGTCCTACACTGTCCCACAGCTGTCACAAATAGATGTGTATATGAAAAAATGTAAAATACAAATTAAAAACCATTACAGCTCAATGTGGACTTGCTTATTCTCTGAAAATAAATTCGCACTTTTTAGGTCATTACACGGTGTTACACACATTTTTAGCCCAGTCACTTTTGGTAGATAATAAAGGAACAAAAATCACCTAGAATTGGCAAAATGGATCAAAAAGCTGATTACTTCTATCTGTATTGTCTGATGCAATGTTTGGTGGGAGAGTTAAGGCAGATATACCCTAACTGGATGACATTTAGGGGGTGATTTACTAACCTAAACACACACACACACCAGGTGTGTGTGATTTTCACACAGCAAAACGTATTTATCAACCAAAAAGTCTCTAAAAGCATATTTCCACTAATGCCATATATGGAAAAATCATGCACATGATGCATATATAATGCTGCTTCACAGTTTAGACAAAAATGGTTAGCTCATGCATTTACATTCCTGGATTCATCAACGCAAGCAACATAACATAGAGCTAATTTACACCACATTACCTTGCAATTCATTGCAGGGCTTTGCACAACACACCTGCTGGGTGTGTACACACTACAAAGGTGTTTCGATTCCTCCCATAGATCATGCTGGGAGGGAACACACTACAGAGGTGTATACACGGGGGTTATGTGTTTAAAAGGTTAGTAAATCAACCCCTTAGACTGCAAGATCACTGTGTATCACAACAAATAGCATACTTTTCTTCATAAAAACTGTTTGCGTGTTTTTCTTTAATCCTTTTTTTATGCATCTTAGTGCTGTGGAAATTCTTCAGCCTGTTTTAATCATTTTTTGTCTACATGCAGTCGTTCCGTTTAGTGCACATCTTTACTCAGAACTGGCTTACTGATGGGGACAATGGTGGGCTATACTTGCACAATGTATAGGATGGCTGCTTGTAGTTCCCACAAGAAGTGTGTGTGACAGCACAAGAGAATAATTAGGTTGGAATTCTATATAAAAACAGTTAATCCCGAGTGTGATGCAGGGTAAGGCCCCATTTCAGGATGAGGGAGGCTTGGTGAAGATCCTTTTGGGAATGCTCCCATTTTGTGGTGAACATGGAAGTGCTCAGAACAGAAATTAAATGGAGGATCAGCTGGAGGTGGCCTGAAATATAAACAAATTGAGTACTCTATGTTGTTTGCAAGTAGGTCCCTTATGTCTCCATAGGAGGACCTGTAACACTTGTCAAGCACTTTGTGATAGTAATAGAGTAAAGTATAAAATAAAACTTGACCCCTGCCCGCTATACACACAGATACCAAGGACATTTAGAGGTAGACGTTGATCGGGTAACATTTTTTATCTCCGCACACACCGACACGAGAGGAATAAGTCTAAGGCCGTTATTTATGATTTACTCTAAATTGATGAGTTGCAACAGTTTTTAAAGCTTTGCCTATGGACAATTTTAAGTATTGCTATTTTTTTCCATTTTGTGGGCACACACAGTTTTAATTTTAGGGCCTACAATACGTGTAAGTGAGCGGAATTCCCCTCTGCAACAGTTGTTCCTAGAAATAAGTGTTACCATTAGATTTCCCCTCACATCTTGCGCAGTGGACAACTCAAAAATGTGAGATTTCCCCTCGCTTTGCTTCGGTAACAATGGTCATCATTCCAATAGTGTGGAGAATTTCCCCAGTGGGGACTTGCCAATAAAAACTCGACAGAAGGCCTAACCCTTCTCTACTCCATCTAAAACTAAAGAAAGACTTTGCCTAGAGATACAATTTAAAACAGGGAAGGAAAACATAATATTCTATGACATCATTATTCTCCAAATGGTATTGTATTCGTTTGGTACGGATATTTAAACACATTTGCTATGTGTCTTTATTTTTTTTTCTATAAGACACTTTTATGCCTCCAACCTTATGTTGTTTTCAGCATTGAAGCATTTGGGTGTATGGTTCATGTATAACCACATCCATCCCCAATACCTAACCCCACAATGGCTGGTCATGTGACCAAATGGCAAGGAAACTAAGATGTGAGAGGCTTAGTTGGCCAGCATATTCATCCCACGTATGAGTGGATTTATCACAAAAAAATTCTTCCATATTTAAAAAAAGTAGGGAATGGTAGACTTTGCACAATATACAGGAGCCAGTCCTTGACATGTGATGGGTAGTTCCATTTATGTTGTTTCCATTAGACTCAAGCAATAGAAGAAAGCAGGTAGCACTGTGAATAGTCTCCATTGCCACCAGTCACCCAGGCTCACTATACAAACACCTTCTTCCACTGATTCAATTAACACAATGGCAGCCAAAGCTACTGCTATGGTAGACAAAAGGTTGGAGAAGGGGAAGTGATATAAAAAATGTCACATCGACTCCAATATTAACAAAGGTATTTTTGCTTTCTAACTTCATCATAACGAATGTTCGTAAAGTTACGAAAATGTGCCGAAACTAACGAAAATCTGTATTTCGTACGAATCCGAATTGAGTTTCGGATACGAATTATGAAATACGAAATAATGGATATTACGAAACGGAACAAATTTTTTGATGGGGCACATGTCTACCAAAGACAGCGGCACATAGCAGGCAGCTATATAGTCTTTGCTGTATATATACCATGTTTGCTAAGAATAAAAAGTATACTTCGTTAAGAACAGCAAAGAAAAAAAAATTACAAGATAATAATATATTACCCTAGAGAGAGGAAAACATTACATTGTAAAAACAAGGCAGTGTTCCTTTGTTTTTCTTGGACTCTGTAGACCTTAAGAATGAAATACCTGTCTCATGGCCAGAAAGCCTAATCCTTTGATAATACATACATCATTACTGTCATGTAGTATGTCCTGTGTGCAGGAAAACAATGCTGAGTGCTTTATCTTACAGCTTGAGCTGTTTTCAATGGCTCCAAACTGTATGTTTCACAGCCGTGTCCAGGGAGTGCTCATGTGTCTGCTTAAAATTCTTTTCCTTTCCTTGTTGTGACTCCAACATCCTTCCCAGGGAATTTTAGCATATCCAAGCAGGATTGTCTGGGGGAAGAAAAATGCGGGTCAGGCAGGATGAACAGAGATGTACATCTATCAGGCATGTCAGAGGAAACACAAAATGGTTCTGTCCTTCTCATTACACTTTGCTGCAATGGCCCATGCTTAGAACTGTTGCATGCTCCATTTTTACATCTATACATATTATTCAACCAACATGAAATCCTTGTTAACATATAAAAAATAAATAAAAACATGGAGGATTATTTTAAAACTAAACAATTCTTCCTTTAAAAAGAGCTATTAAATTGTAAGTAAAGTAATTTTTGGGTTTTCAAAGGAGGATGTGTTTGAATCACTGGCAGACTTTTATTGCTATGTCCCTGCTGGTAAGATTCACCTTCCCTGTTCGTCCTGGTAATTAAAAGTGAGAGAAAATCTAAAATTGTCAGCTGCCATTAACAGAAATAGAAGGAAAATGTTTCTATCGGGACATCTGTCTCCCTTTGGAGAGACCTCCTCTCACTTCCTATTGTGTTTTAAGATAGGAAGTGAAGGAAATTCTCTCCAGTGGGACAAAAACAGCAAAAAGAAAACATGACAAAGGTTTTAACCATACCCTGCTGTGTCCTAAACTGATGTTAGTGGTCGAAGAATGGGACCGCTCATAACTGAGAACACAGGTATCAGACACTGCAAGAAGTGTTGAATACCAAAGAGTCTTATGGAGGCTGTAGCATTGGAATGGAGGGAAGGTAGAACATGCAGGCCACTGGAGAAAGGACTATAAAAGTAGGAACATGTCATCTGCATTTTTTTTAACCTGACAGAGTCGCTTTAACATGTAAAACAAAAAAAGCAGTTTGATAGAAAGTCCATCTATATTTTTGTGTGGTTAAACAGGCCCATGAATATAGTCTTTTACAGTGACACTAAACTCAGGCAGTAAATCATACAAAAAGAAATTCAAGTACCTTAACTATTAACAAAAATATACAAGATAGTATGTGTAATTGGCTGTTTTATGATAATTTCTCATCTTTTTTGTTTGTTTCAATTATTAGGGTAGCAAAATTACAGCTTGCTTTTGCAGCTGTTTAAGTGACACTAAACTCTAAAATGCATGCAAGTAACTTAACTATTAACAAAAATGTATCTTATTTGTGCATCACTCGGCTGTAGATCCTCAAACCATCTCTGAATTGGTGCTGACACTGTCCTTCCTTCTGGAGGGTGGCTAGTTTTGTTCCACGTGGTCCCTCTGTGTCGTAAAGTAGCCACCACTCCAAGTTCACTACTATAACTATACAAACTATAACTACAAACTAGTAAACCAACCGTGACATTGTAGTCCATCATGGGAGTGAGCTTGGAGTGGTGATTTTCTCTCTTGAAACCCCTAACCTACCAGCACGGGTCATGCTAGGATTTTAGCCATTTGATATATATTTTTCAGTTTATTCCTAAATGCCACTTTCTATAATGTAGTCTTTTCTCTCCTCTAGGCTACAAAAACAAATTTCATATGTTATTAGCATTACCAACAAAATCGGCATTGTAGTACTTGCCTTACAAATTTCAGAAGTGATTTTATTCCTACAACTGTCAGAATAATGTTACAACTGATACTTTAGGTTACATCTTCCTTTTGTGTAAAGAAATATATAAACATCTCCAGGGAATGTAATCCGCAACAGACATTAAAAATGACATGCACAGTATGTAAAAAAATCTGTAAATTGTATAAATGTGTAGTCCCTGCTCAGCTGACATCTTTCAATGATTGACTTGAAGTTTCCAGCTTCTGTTTCTAGTATTGGTTTCCAGGGTCTTTCTCCAAGATGGTGACATTTAAAACTGCTTGTCTGAAGAATCCTCCCTGACACCTTAAATTGCTCAGACATTCACATTTTAAATTGGGCTCCTTAGGCTTCATTCTGATTTTATCTTTAAAGGGTATGTTTATTTTTTTTTTTATTCAAAAACGTCTTTATTAAAACGTACAAAAACACATATTTGGATCGGGATCTGGCACGGCCCGCCCGGGATGGTCTGGGGGGCAATGAAGCGGCATCCAAGGAATCGTCGGGAAAATCCAACCAATCCGGGATCGCAATCGGCTGAGTGTCCAAGAAGCTAAACAATGCAGGGAGCTGTGTTGGTGTGTGGAGTTGGAAGGAGGCGTTGTTACGTCTCACCAGTAGATGAAAGGGATGACCCCATCTGTAGGTAGCATCGGCCGTCTGGATCAGATCTAGTAGTGGTCGAAGTAGGCGTCGCATGCGGAGGGTGTTCCTGGACAGGTTGGGCAAGATCTGTACCGTTGCTCCGTCAAATTCCACGGGTCCTTGCCGCCATGCCTGGCGGACAATTTCCTCTTTAATAGTGAAAAAGTGCACTCTGCAGAGTACATCGCGTGGCAAAGTAGAGCTCGGTTGCCGTGGCCCTTGTACTCGGTGCACTCGATCAAGTTCCAGCACCGACGTTGGCGGTTTGCCCAGGAGTTGGTTGAGGATCGCGACAACCACGTCCCGTAGGTGGACGCCTACCGTGGCTTCAGGGATGCCGCGGAGCCGGAGATTATTTCTGCGATTCCAGTTTTCGGAGTCATCAATGCGAAGCTGCATAGAAAGGATAAGGTGCTGTGCGGATGCTGATGCTGACTCCAGCGCCAGGACTCGAGAGGTTAAATCAGAAGTAGTGGTCTCTACCACTGTCACTCTCTGGTCCACTGCAGAGATATGATGTGTAATATCCTGTAGCTCCTTCTTAAGTGCATCCACTATCGATGATGCCATGGTCTCCAGGTCCCTTTTAGTGGATAGGAGGGGGAGAAGAGCCTGCATATTGCCTCTGTCCCCAGTCTCTGACAGGCTGAGTGTCTGTGAGGACGGGTCTTGTGATGGTGCTGCAAGGGCATACAGCTCCGGTGAGTGGATCGGGGAGCTTGCCCTGTCTCGGGGATCATTCTCAGCAGGGAGGAGGGACGCATTGGTCTGGCTGCGGGTAGTCTTCTTACCCGGTGTGGGCGCTGCAGCCGAGGCACGTGTGAGCGCCATGTTGGATTCCTCGTGCAGGGGAGAAGAGCCGGTGCCCGGACGGAGGAACAGGCTGTACGGCGGTATGTGGCAGTCCTTTTGGGTGTCTCCTGGCTTCGGCTCCTTCGGCATCAGTTGCGGTGCGTGTGGGGGTCAGCTAGCACATCAACCACCCGAGAACGGTGCAGAGCTCCTGTATACAGCGTGCTTACTCCGCCATCGTTAAGCCACGCCTCCAGGGTATGTTTATTAAGGCTTTAACTCAGCACAAAATTGCCAAATGATGATAAAAGGATATCTAATGTAATAAACTGCAGTTTAGATGTAGTGGCTGCATATGTTTTGTTTTTTAGATTGCTTTTTCTCTTAATTTTCACTTGGTAGTCCTGCGATTAACACACTTCCCGCCCCTTCATGGCTACACTAATTTCTCCATTGTATCTATGAAGGGATCCTTTGTTGTCATGCAGGCTGTCTTTGCTCATCTCCAGGAAAGTGACAAAGACACTGCATTTCCGGGAAAATTAACATCTATTTTCTGTACTTACTAGTAATGTTCCAGGCCTGAAAAAAAGCAAAAGTAATGTAGCCATCAAATCTAAGTAATTGTAAGCTGCAGTATAGAACATTTTTGTTTTGGGCTTGAGATATTCTTTACGCTTGACATAGTTATGATCTTACCTCTGGACATGTTTCAGAACACTTGTATATATAATTAATTATCTGTTATTGTTATTCCCAGATTAAAACAGGGAAGGTATGCACATTATATGGCCAAATATTTGATGACATCTGGCCATCACCCCTATATAAGCTTGTTGGTCATCCAATTCCAAAAAATGGATATAAATATGGAGTTTGCTCCCACCCTTTTGTTGTTATAAACAGTCTTCATAATTTTAGCAAGGTTTTCCCCATTCAGCCAGAAGAGCATCTGTGATGTCAGGTACTGGTGTTCCAAATATTCTTAAATGGTGGAGGTCAGGGCCTCTGTGCAGGCCATGTGTATTTCTCCCACCAAACACAAACTATGTGTTTATGGCGCTAGATGTACATACTGGAACAAAAAGGGTGTGGGTGTGTATAAAAGGGACCTATAGTCCATAAAACATATAGAGGGTTACTGCAGCTGTAAATACCTTTGCTGCAGCTGGTGTTTCAGTTATTCCCCTAGTGGATGGTCATGTCATCAGTGTTTAGTAGGCTCATGATATCTGCCACAGGAGAAGATCGTTGTTTAGCCAGGACAGCTGTTTGGCCAGCTTTACCTTATGGTCAGTCCCTTTGGCTGAGATCACATGACCAAAAAATGAGGGTAGCCCAGCGTCCTGTTGTCTTCAGAAAAGGTAAAGATTTCACAGATGCAGTTCTCCTTGATAAATTTGCACTGTGAGAAATACATAGCCTTCCATTGCTGACCTTCTAAAACTGCCAGTGCCCCGTCTCTGGCTTTATTATTTTTAATGACAGAATCAATGTCCTGGAACATGCATGCAGAAATTGCAATCGGCATTCTTGTTTCAGATTAGTGAAAGAGTATTGAAGTCTTTGGATTAGCAGCACAGCCAGGGAACTAGTGTTTTCAGAATGAGGTTACTAGTGACAGCCTACAAAATTTTGTTAACTTTAATGGAGTTCTCAGGTTACTACTTTAATATCCTTAAAAAACATTGGGCCTTTCTCTTTGTAACAAGGCCTTTTATTGATATTTGCTGCAGATCTATTTTTCTGTGTTCTTGTTTTTACATCATTAGTTTGGTATCCAGCTTAGATACTTATAAAAGGGAATTTAGCAGCAAGATTAAAAAAAAAATTATTGGACATTCACATCCTAGATGAAGTAAAATATTTCTGCCAAGTCTGCCAGTGATCAGATTAATACTATAGTGTCATACTAAATTATTTCTGAGTGTAGGCAAATAGAATAAGGACATTATGTATCCAGATACAGGAGTGATAGAAGCTGATGCAGTTTCTATGCAGATTCAGAAAAACTGTTTGCAGTTTAAATAGATGGCAAAAATTATTCCACCGGCGATTTTCCCCATCTACATTTAATTTCACAGTAGATATTCACCAGGGTAAAGGGATCTGGACCCCATACTATTCATGGTTTACTCTTACCCCCCCTGCAAAGTCCCACTAATATCTGTTGAGCCTTATGGTGCAGCATTGATGCTACACGGCTCCTAAATTCAGAGCAAAGTTGCTACTCTCATGTAGGTTTTGCTTGCTTGCACCATGGTGAGATGAAAAAAATGTTGCAGGCATATGACTATTAGCACGGTCACTACTGATTCACAAGCCTGTAGCATGTCAGTCAACACCTGGCCACATGTAATCCTATTCACTGTAAAAAACAATATTGTGCCGAGCTTATAATCATACATATCTAATAAATTGAAACATATATAAATGAGTCACATATATGAGCCTTCAAACAAATGAGGCATAGAAAATATCTACACAAAGACAAAAAAAAGTCCCAAGGAAAAAACAAAAGCAAACAATGGTGATTGTGCAAAAGAAATTCCTTGGATGATTCGCAGCCAATCTGCATATAACTCTCAGGTAAGGATAATCACACAATGCAGGCAGACCTTCACCTCCACCAAGTGAGTGCTCACCTGGGGAGGTAGACCCACAGAGCTAGGTCAAATGCGCTTTTTCCCTTCTTAATGGGGGAGGGAAGCCCATGCACAGAAAAGGCGATAAGGTCTCCTCATATCACAGGTACCAGTATAAATCCAGGTGGAAAGAGAAAAAGGACAAGGACATAGTGCATAACGTCCAATAAAATGCTATTTATTAAATAATAAATGCATACTCACAATGGTGTAAACAGTACAGGCTTGGGTATTGCTGGATCAGACCAGCAGGGCAAATGGCAGCAAAGCGATAAAAAAAACCTGTTCGTCCGGCTCAGCTCAGTGCAGTGACATCAGAAGCTCTGACCTACGTACGTTACGTCAAAACACGTGACTTCATCAGGGATCTGACTAAGGGGTCTGATGAAGTCATGTGTTTTGACGTAACGTACGCAGGGCAGAGCTTCTGATGTCACTGCACTGAGCTGAGCCGGACGAACACTGTGTGATTATCCTTACCTGAGAGTTATATGCAGATTGGCTGCGAATCATCTGAGGAATTTTTTTTTGCACTATCATCATTGTTTGCTTTAGTTTTTTCCTTTTTTTTTGTCTATATTGCTTTTTTGTCTATGTATAGATATTTTCTATGCCTCATTTGTTTGAAGGCTCATATATGTGACTCATTTATATATGTTTCAATTTATTAGATATGTATGATTATTAGCTTGGCACAATATTGTTTTTCACATTTTCCAGATATTTAGTTATATCCTCAGTGCTTGGTAGCTCTTATTTTCAAATTACACTTACTGGCGCTGATCACCTTTATTGTTTATTTTTAGTCCTATTCACTGTTTTCTGGATCGGTAGCACTGCCTCAGTTACTGAAACCCTCTCACCATGAGCCACAGTGTTTGGGGGTTGGTGACCCAAACGAAGAAGGATTTGACCAACTCTGGAAGTAAAATAAGTTTTATCTTTATTTATGAGGTTTGTGCATCCCGTAGTACTTGGATTTGGTACTAGTTAAGTTAAGGTGATGCAGTGCACATTCCTATAAGTCATATATTATATAATTGCTTAGATCAAGACTTAGCATGATAGGTGAATCAAAAAATATTTATAAAGGGACATGTTGGAAAATTCTTGGGCAAATTGGCCGCAAGCATTGTTCGGTTATTCTGACAGAGGTGGGTGCCCCTTGTGTCCCATGGGGAGGTTTCCCTCTAATTCCTGTACTGTGGGCACAACAGAAAGTGAAAGCAAATCACTTCAAAATAAAGAAATCACCTCTTTCTTAGGTGTCACCAGAAAATATAATCCAATTGGAAGATTTCTGCTCCACTCTTGTTCTGGTGACAACTTTGATCTCCTATCGCTTTCAGTTCTGATGCCATTGGGCACACAGACAGCAACAGAAATCTGACAGGGATTATACACTCATCTCTCTATCCAAAAATAAATAAATAAATACTTTTTTAACTTAGGTGATGACCTTTAATCATGTCTGCCCATCTGTTATTTTCTAAATGCACTTTCTGATACTGTTCATTTTTATGTAAATTGATAATATATTTTTTCCAATTTGAGTGAAAAGTTGTACTATTTTTCTATTTTAAATTTGTACCTAGAATAGTTTATGATATTAATGACATTTTTGCAATCTAAGCAAAATATGCCTGCCATTATTATATATATCTATATAGACTTTCAGAAATAAACAGATATAGCACCATTCTCAGTCCTTGTGTTGTGGACTGGCAGAATAACATGAGTCCAGCGCCGATGGGGTTATCAGCCGTCTGACTGTTACTATATTCAGTTGAGTGTTGGACCATCTGGTGGCACAAGCTCCTAGAAGACCCAAATGCCTGGCTCCGGAATGACATTCCCAGGCTTTGGCATGGCACAAACAGATCTTTTCTGGCCTCTTTCCTTGCTTTCTGAGTAGTCCAGCAAGGGATGAGTCCATAGTAGCAGCACAAAGAACTCTTTGATGTTCTCTTTTTTTTTTCACCTCTTTTGATGGTGTGGAATGCATTCTCTCTTGTGTACTCGAGTTGACATTGTCCTTTCATGGTAAAACAAGGGTGTATTGCCATGCCTAAATATGTTTTCTACTGGGATGTGCATGCCAGCTTTAATGCAGCTCACATGCCAGCTCTTATCCTTGTTTTTTGTGTTCCAACTTGAAGGTATGCGCCAACTGTGGAGCAATCCACTTTTGGTTTAAGGGACTTCTCTACTTGCATAAGATTCCTGAATGATTCTTTTGCCAGGAAATAGAATGCTAGGCTGGTCACACACACGGATCTTTAGTTACATAGTTAACTAGGTTGAAAGAAAAAAAAAGACATATCCATCAATTGAGCCGAACACTAACTCCAGCAGGTTTAGTCTAGAGAAAAGCAAAACAAATCTGATTTTTAACTGTGGCCAAACTGGGAAGAAGAAAAGTTATTCTGACCCCAAAAAGGCAGTCAGACCAATTTTATGGATTAAAGTATTACTATACTATTCCTAAATAACTATAATCATGTATTCCCTCATTCTTAAGGGAAACAAATCAGTGTTTTTTTTTGTTGCTTTTTTTAAACAATGGATTTTGCCATTGCTGTTTTGTTTGTTGGGGCATTCCACAGCTTAGTCCCTTTCCCTGTAAAGAACCCCTTCCTAAATAAAGTAAATCTTATCCTCGTTCATACACAACTGATCTTGGCTGTTCATTTTACAGGCAAAAAAGGGCCCCTTTACCCTTCCCCAAATCTCCTGTGTCTTCTTTAGTCTGCAAGTCCAAGATTGAACCTTATACTCAAAATGCCAGCATTCATTACACTTTTTCCCCAATTTTATAGAACCCAGGATTTTATTTGCTTTTGCTGCTGCCACTTGGCATTGCGTTTTGTTGCTTAGCTTACAGTTAACCAGTATTCCCAAATCCTTCTCCAGCTCCACCCTCTATGATCTCATCTCAGTATTCTGCCCATACGAATTCGGTCACATTATTCCAACTCTTTCTTTTACACACTACTGCTATGTGACACATTTAAGTTTCACTGATTGTGTCCTTCTCTGTGGTGAAAAAAAGGAAACAATCTCTAAGAGCTGGATGTTGAAATATCTCTGTACCTAATGCTGATCACTTTCGATTTCTATGATTTTGTTTAAAGGAGAACTATGGGGTCAGGCATCTTCACCATAGTTCTTCTTAGGGTAACGGGAGGACACAAACTAGCGTCCTCCCATTACCCTAAGCTCAGTATACCGCGAGCTGCAGCTCGCGGAATACTGAGACGCAGCAGCCGGAGCGGATCCCGACATCGATCCCGAGATCCGCCCAGCTGCGTGAGTGACAGCTGTCTCTGCCTATCTAGAGGCAGAGCCAGCTGTACCCGCCCCCTCCCCCGTCCGTTCCGCCAGTCAGCGCTGGCGGATCGGAGCGGGGAGGGGGGAATCCAGCCCCTCCCCTGTCACGGCAGAGAACCGTGACAGGATCGAGAGGTGAGCGAACGCCGGTATATGTTCGCTCCCCTCCCGATCTACTGAGCTGACCTGTGACAGCCTCATTGTCACAGGTCGGCTAGAACTATGAGGTGAGTGAAAAGCACTCACCTCATAGTTCTCCTTCAAAGGAAAAGTGCAGCGAGAGTAAAAGATACTCTCCCCGCTTCTTGGAGGCAGCATGGAAAACTGCAGCTGTCACACTCTGGCCCTGACTCCAAGAGCTGAGCAATCAGGTAACAGCTTATCAGTCAGATCTTGGTCTCTGCTTCCAATGGAGGGCAGCGAGTTCCGCCAAGATTTCCCCCTACACTCTTTTTTCCTCTAGCACTCACTGAAGCTACAGACAGGGAATGGGATGGGTATGGCTGGCTCTGGATGTCAGCCACAAGCAGTGAAGCAGGGCCAGCTGTCAGAAAGCATGGGTGTATCCCGACAATATTGCCTGGATTCTGCTTGGCCGTGGCACTACTCTGCGCAGTCAGCTGATAGCAGGCATAAGCCTGCTATCAGCTGAGTTTGGGGCATGGGAGTACATTAGCGAATGTACTCCTGTGACCCAAAAAGAGAAGTATAGCCAAAAAAAGGGTTTGACTTTACTAGGCTATGCACAGGTTAGAGTGGAGGACTTTTTGATTCCTTTAGTCCCATCTCACAATAACCTATTTGGTTCAAAGAGAAGTAAAGTCCTAGTCTATAGATGCCATGGTTTCCATACACTGCACTGAAGATGCACAAAAAGCCTGAAACAGCTGTATTTGGGAATACATGGTTCTATATTAGGCTATATTTGCTCTATACACCAGGGGTCTTGGATATGCATTTGGCTTGGTACATAAAAGAATAATTTGAATGGCTCCGCCTACTTTCCTGAAATAAGGAATAGTTCTCTTATTTTTGGGATATGTAATAGAACAGGACATGCAAATGCATCTATTTTAGAAAGGCTTTACTGTGTTGCATGCTTTTTTTGAACGATAAAAGCTCTGTTTTTTAGTGTGCCCTTGCAGGAATGCTGAATTACTCTTAAAAAAAAAAACCTGGAGGGGTAGATGGTATATTTGCCTTTCCCCACGGTGCCTAGGCTAGGGGAACACTATCATCCTTTCAGCAAGATTTCAGGGGAATGTTCTGTAGCCAAAATCTCGCTGAGAAGATGATCCTACACTACAGCAACTTCTCATGAGATTGGGACAATTTAGAATTGGGATCTCATTGGAGGATGGTGATGTCACCTCCTGCATGACCTGTGGCTCTATCTTCTGCAACTTTCCCAGTGGACTGAAGTGGCACATGTGTCACGAACACCTTCCTTCCCAGGACTGGTAAGGTCACACAGATTTCCCAGATTCATATAGCCCAGTCCTCTTTTAAGTCCTTTTGTTTATGGGGGTTGCATAAACTACCACAAACTTCATGTATCAGTGATGGCTTAATTTTTATCTGCTTCTTCTTACAATGCAAAACACTCAATTTTCCCAGTTGGCTTTGTCCATGTCAGTCACGTGCTTCAAGTGCTATAATTAGAAGTTTGTGTAGCAGAATGTCTTTCCACCCCTACAGTAGTAATTTTTATGGAACAATTAACTTCACATTGCTTCAAAGAACCTTTGTATAAATGAGCATTCCGCAAAGCACTCTGATCCCGAACTAGGAAGTGATGCAAAACATAACTTATTTGTGATATGTTCAGCTTTTTTTTCCTTGGTTGCTCCAGGCTGCTATTTAGCAAAGCTGTTTTTATTTCTTTGGTTCACCTAATGGTGGTAGAGGAGATAAAATGTACTAAAATAGACAACAGACTGAGCAGAGAAAGTGAGAGAGAGACCCTGCAGGGACTACAGCTGTTGACCTTTCTCGCCACTTTTGCTCGGCAAGTACCAGAGTACAAATTAGTGCTGCAGAGCTCAGACTTCTTAAAGGCTATTAATGGCATCAGGGTGGGCAGACAGTACATGGGTGGCATAAAAGATTTGACTTGTGCTGTACATAACCTCCACACACAATACTGGTAAAAGGTTGTTTTCATGCCCTGTCAGCTACATGAAATTTAGACTTATGTAAGCCAAAAAACATCACCATTCTAGGATCTTCCTGCTTTGAGAATTATAATGATATTATTTAAATATATACCAAGTGTGAAAAGGGCATATAAATGTATTATATTTTAAGGGAGACATGCTCAACTGGTATTGGCAGTGGTAAATCATGCATGAGACAGGGACATCCTGCAACAATCAAAGTAGGCTTGACCTGCACTTTTATTCAGCAAGGCAGCAACACTTTTTTTTCAGTGTGGTAAAGCTTTGAACAGCAGGTCCATAGCACAAAACAAACAAAACAGCTGCTTATTTGAGCCGATAACTACACTAAAGGTCTGCTCCTTGCTAACAAGGTGCCCCCTAATTGGTTCACCAAAACAAACAGGTAGCAATGTACTTTTTTAGGGTTCTGTCAGCCATCGGCTTATTCACCGAGCAGCAGACTCTCACAGCAGAGAGAGTGAGCGAGAGATCTCCTAGGGATTGAGGTTTTATACCACTCAAAGCTTTATAATAACGCTGGGCTTCAGAACGCAGTATAGAACTTAATAAGAGAAAACAAAAATTAGCTTTTTCCATGACACCAATCCTGGAGCCCCTCACCATGCCAGCCAGTGCCTCACCGTCTCTCTCCCTGGTACTAATGGGCTCCAGTCCTTTCCTCTTTATCAATGTACGAATAATAAGAGAGGTTTATAGTTAACTTGTAGAGGTAATAGAGCCTTATTTATAATTTCTTACCTATTTATCTGATTTAGGTTGTGCATTAGCAGGTGTTAAGTTAAGGCAGCCCATTCATTTTGCATGGGCTGCCAACATACTGAGCTTTATAGAGAACATGCAGCCGTAAGGTGTATATCCATTTTTGCAGCCAAATTGGGATAATGCCTACTATTAATTTTTTTTCATGTTACCATTCACCTGGTCTGCCGGCAGATCTCCTCATCACTTGCAAACAAGAATTGAACATGGTCTGCCCTGACATAGGCTTAAAGTAAACTGAAGCCAAAATGTGTGTTTTTTTAGTTTTGGATAATGTATGGGGGGTTAACACTTGTCAGATTTTTTTTTTGTCCCATCGGGGAGATTTCCCTTTTACTTTCGGTCTGAAAGCCACAACAGGAAGTGAGAGGAAATCCCTCCAAAGTGAGGGAAAGCCTTGGTGATCAGCAGTGTTACCAGAACTAGTGTGCCCATTGGAAGATTTCTCATCCATTCCTCTTCTGCATTTGGGATTTTTGTCTCACTTTCAGTGATATTGACCACCAGGATAAATAGAGGGTAAATCTCGGTAACAGGAACATAGAAAGCAGTAAAAAACAGACGGGTGTTCCAATGCCTTGTCACTCCATCCAAATCTTATTAAAAAAAGGCTTCCATAAAGGCTTCTGTTGCACCTTGAAGATCTAGAAGATTGGCTTCTGTGTTGTAGATTAAGGAGGTAAACTCAGTGAGGAGAATTTATCAAAGCTGGATCAGACAAAATCTGGAGCAGTTGCCCATGGCAACCAATCAGCATCTCTCTGCAGTTTGTTCAGTTAAGATTTGAAAATGAAAGAGAGAAGCCGATTGGTTGCCATGCACAGCTGCTCCAGTTTCGATAAATTCCCCCCCAGTGTTTGTATGGGGACATATTTGCTTTAAAATTGTTTAAAGTAGCTTGCAGTCTACCCAAAAGCCTCATCAAAAGAAACATCTAAAAAGGTAAGACTTTATAAAATAATTTTTAGGTATGTTGTGTAACAAATATACATTTTCTCAAATTTGACTGAAAAAGTAGAAATGCACTTTAAAGTTTAAAAAAATGACATGTAAACACTGGCTCAGAAACAAAACCACCTACTTTCCCTTTTTATTAAAAATAAAATCTGTGAGCCCAATGCTACTACTCTGCATCAGATTGTTACTACACATGTGGCCACACTATTATTTGGCCACATACACACATGGCCAATGCCACACTTTTGAATGTCTCAGGGTGCAGAGCCAAATAGTTACAAACAGCTGTACACAGAACTATTTCACTGTGATATTTTCCCAGTGATATTTATCCAATTGGATAACAATTGGCTGGGAAGATTGGTAATTGGTTAGCAACAAAAAAAAGAAAAAAATCTAAGATCTCAATGATTGGGTCCATGTCAAGCAATCATGGAGAGCGAGACTGGGAAAGGGAGCGGAGGGGTTCATTATTAGACTGGCAGCTATGATAACATAAGCACCCATGTGCGCAACTGCCATGAAATCACATGATCCAGATCCACACGGTCACGAGGTCTCCTCATTAAGGCAGACAAACATTTTAACCCCTAGTCATTTTCTATATAATTTGCCTAATTGTTTAAAGCAGGCCTAAATTTTTACTTGAGTTCCTCTTTAAAAGCATTGCTGTACATTTAACTCTCTGTCTCATATAATGTGCCCTCTCTTCTAGTAGTCATAATCGGAATGCTATTCATAAAATGTAATCTGCTACGCAAAAGGATTAAAATGGCAAGGAAACGAATGGAGCTATATAATTAATGTGCATTGTTTGATATGCCCCCCAGACACTGGCTTATTTTAACAAGGAACAGATTTTTGGAGCAATTACTAACATTGTTTCTCAGGGCCAAAAGGTTCTCAGTGAGAATTCGCATTGAGAATTGCTTTGCAAGCACGTAATCTAGGCAGCAGAACATTCAGCCGTGATGGGAGTTAAATGCTGGAAAATTTTCATTATCTCAAGCTATGGTTTTGGATTTTTATGCATGGAACCTTTTGCTTCCTGATAGATCAAGAGACTCTGTCTTTGCAGGTGTATTTTGGAACAAAACGTTTTTAAGAAGAATTAGAACAGATTGCATGTGCTTTCTTTCAAATATTTTAAATGAAATTGTTATTTTAAAAAATAATATGCAGATTTGTAGTTGACAGAGGTATACACAGAACAGGCAGGGTGAGCAGAAGGAATCTGGTAGAGGAAAAGTCACCCAGTACATGAGTCAGTGTACCGGAGCTGGAATAGTTTTGCTCAGTGATGCTCCTACCACACTCATTCTCTAGTTTATAGGGTAGATATGAGTGGACATGGGAGGGTATGATCAAGCTGAGGTATTTAATTTTTAGAGTCATTGCAGCTGCTAACTATACTATGTTAGCAACTCTATGTCCTCCTTAAAACAAGTGTAAATGGGGTAGGAAAAAAAAAAGAACTCAACTGGGGGCTGCTCCAATAAACTGAAGAAAATAATCACAAAATTGTAGTTGTTGTCCATAGCAACCAATAGCAATGCCATAGCGATCAGTATTATTGTTTTCATGCCATCCATAAAATAGGTAAACGTTGACAACGGCACTAAGGCTAAATTCACACAGGCATCAGACTTTATTGCCCCCTAAAAAACAAGCCCCGGTTAATCTGTTATCAGGAGGATGGGTGACACGCGTTTGGGAGGCAATACTGCTGCCACCTGAATTCTTGTTTTGTTTTTTTTTTTAGTTTGGATCCAAAGGGGCATTTTGCATTATAACAACACGCTGCGCTATAATACCGACACGCATTTGCAGGTCAGTCCCATTGACTGCAATGGTTACATTTGGCATGCAGCACACCCTGCTAAATGCAACATGTATAAAATGTGCCACATCTTGTGAACAAGCCTGAGCAGCCGCTTTTTTGGGTACGCAGTTGGGGGTGGTAAAAACGCAGATCAACCACCTGTTTTTGCCATCCCTTTGCCGCATGTGTGAACAAGGCCTAATTTCACTGTTGTTTTTAAATTTGACAAATTACTTAACTGTAGACAGTCTAATGCTGGCCATTTTTCTCATTTGGCCCCAAGATTTGAAAAGGAAAAATAAAATAGGTTATCCCATCCACTCTGGACTGTGTGGATGGAATTATCTCCCCTGCAGGCTGTTGGATTCTGTCAGCCGGTGCCGGAAGCTATTGGAATACCTAAACAGTGACTGGAGCAAATTGGCTGTTGTCACTGTGCGGTCAACAGTTTTCCTCCCGGCTCCTTAAACAAAAGTCAACTTTTATAGAGTGGGGGTTGTTGCTGGCAGGGCCACCCATGGATCGAATTATGGACGATGCAGCAGGAAATGGCCAACATTCTATCTGTGCTAGGAAAGCTTAAGATCCAGCTTTGAGCGCCTCTGTCAGGTTTTTATTGCTGTTTATTTGCCAGTTCCTGAGCTTCTTCCTCACCTTCTATATGCACAGGGCAAAGAAGTTTTTGACCTGGATCTGGATATTGGGTGCCACACCCCTGGTAATGGTGTACAGAAAAAGTTATTTTAAAGAAAGAAAAAGTGGGGTTTTGAAAGCACCAGATAAATGACAACTCCAAACAGAAAAATACATAAAAAATATATTTATTTCGTATAAATCTTAAAAGAGAAAAGGGGGGGGCTCAAAGCCAATGATAAAAATTATTAAACTAGATAAATAGTCCCTACAAAGCTCTTTCCACATACACAATACCTCTCCATTTACAAAACCGACATGATTCACCCTATGTTCTTATGGACATACATGATTGGGGTTAAAGTGCCAATGACCAGAATAACATACAGAAAGGCCCTTAACAAGGATGTTCATAGGGCTGTGGAATGCAATAATGCTCTCCGCTAGCACTGCCCTAGGAGCAGAATGTGACCCTAGGAACAAAACATGATTCAATTGGTAAATGGGAGCAACTATTCAAACATGATTGAGTACAGAAAACAATGCTAGTTCAGTTAGAGATCTGCATGATTCCTCATCCAAATTAATGGATTTAACGTATTTGTCCACGATATTGTTTCATCTAGTATCCACAATATATAGGTATTTAGTTCTGTGGGTAGTACTTGAAGGGTTGGAAGGTGGAGCAGATCTGTTCTCCACTAATACCAACCCGCAAGCAAAGTATAGCCACCTTGAGGATTCATGCAAAGGTAATAACAATGATTGTCAGAGATTTCACATAGTTTAGGGTACATGATTAAGGCATATTGCAGATGGTCATAGTTATGTCAAACACAGTGCGATTCACCATTGGATTACAAGCATATATATACTTAAGTTAATTCATTCTATGAGGATATTATGAAATTCATATATAGATAACAAGAAACAAATGGTATACAGTGAGCAGGCTTATTAGCCCTGCCCTACACTAAACATAACTACCATAATAGGCTGTGTATTTAAATTATAAAGTTTCTTTAAAATAACTTTTTCTGTACACCATTCTATATGCACAGGAAGTGATGAGAAATTTCTGCAATGATGACACAGACAAAAACAAATTAGAGCTGCCAATATGATCTAAACCAGACACCTGGAGTTATTTTGTATCTGCGTTCACCCAATGGAGTCACACAGGGGGTGCTGCCCGCACTCAGGTGACACCATTGCAGGGGTGACACCAAAATGACTAAAAAGTCGTGTACTCAGTCATGGATCGAGAGCCCGACAGTGTCAGGAGAGAGGAGGGGACCCGGGAACATACCTCATCCCGCCGGGTGAAGTCCCCTCCTCTCTCTGCTGGCGTCCATCACCAAGATAGCCACCGGCAGGCGTCAATCAAATGGCCGTGCATGCACGATGCCGACACGTCAGGATGCCACCCGGTCTGGAGACCGGGTGACACCCAGTCTGGAGACCGGGTGACACCCAGCCACAAGACGCCCCTGCGTTCACCATACTTTAATTACTAAGCATCAGGGAAGCAGTATCTGTGCCAACCATAAACATCATCTCAGATAATGAACCAATCTAAACCTTAAAGTATACAGTTGTGCTCATAAGTTTACATACCCTGGCAGAATTTATGATTTCCTGGCCATTTCTCAGAGAATATGAATGATAACACGAAAACCTTTCTGTCACTCATGGGTAGTGTTTGGCTGAAGCCATTTATTATCAATCAACTGTGTTCACTCTTTTTCAATCATAATGACAACAGAAACTACCCAAATGACCCTGATCAAAAGTTTACATACCCCAGTTCTTAATACGGTGTGTTGCCCCTTTAACATCAATGACAGCTTGAAGTCTTTTGTGGTATGTGTGGATGAGGCTCTTTATCTTCTCAGATGGTAAAGCTGCCCATTCTTCCTGGCAAAAAGCCTCCAGGTCCTGTAAATTCTTGGGCTGTCTTGCATGAACTGCACGTTTGAGATCTCCCCAGAGTGGCTCAATGATATTGAGGTCAGGAGACTGAGATGGCCACTCCAGAACCTTCACTTTATTCTGCTGTAGCCAATGACAGGTCCACTTGGCCTTGTATTTAGGATCATTGTCATGTTGGAATGTCCAAGTACGTTCCAATGCTCAGCTTCCAAGCTGATGCATGCGAATTGTCCTCCAGTATCTTTTGATAACATACTGCATTCATCGTGCCATCAATTCTGACCAACTTTCCTGTGTTTTTGTAGCTCAAGCATCCACAAAACATCAGCGATCCACCTCCGTGTGTCACAGTAGGAATGGTGTACTTTTCATCATAGGCCTTGTTGACTCCTCTCCAAATGTAGTGTTTATGGTTGTGGCCGAAAAGCTCAATTTTGGTCTCATCACTCCAAATGACTTTGTGTCAAAAGGCTTGAGGCTTGTCTCTGTGCTGTTTGGTGTATTGTAAGCAGGATACTGGCATTTGCTAGTAATGGCTTTCTTCTGGCGACTCGACCATGCAGCACATCTTTCTTCAAGTGCCTCCCTATTGTGCATCTTGCAACAGCCACATCACATGTTTTCAGAGTGTCCTGTATTTCACCTGACGTTTTTTGTGGGTTTTTCTTTGGATCCCGAACAATTTTCATGGCAGTTGTGGCTGACAGTTGGTTTACCTGACCGTGGTTTGGTTTCAACAGAACCCCTCATGTTCCACTTCTTGATTAGAGTTTGAACACTGCTGATTGGCATTCTCAATTCCTTGGATATCTTTTTATATCCCTTTCCTGTTCTATACAGTTCAACTATCTGTACAGTTCAACTACCTTTTCGCGCAGGTCCTTTGACAATTCTTTTGCTTTCCCCACGACTCAGAATCCAGACACGTCAGTGCAGCACTGGATTAGGATGCAAGGGTCTGTCAGGAGGCCAGAAACTCATTGGCCTTTTATACACACACACTGATTACATGCAAACAGATCACAGGTGAGGATGGTTCCCTTTAATAGCCATTCACACCCCTTTGTGTCAACCTGTGTGCATGTGATCAGGCCAAAATCACCAGGGTATGTAAACTTTTGATCAGGGTCATTTGGGTAGTTTCTGTTGTCATTATGATTGGAAAAGAGTAAACACAGTTGATTGATATGGCTGCAGCGAAACACTACCCATGAGTGACAGAAAGGTTTTCGTGTTATCATTCATATTCTCTGAAAAATGGCCAGGAAATCATAAATTCTGCCAGGGTATGTAAACTTATGAGCACGACTGTATGTGTGTGTGCAACAAAAACAGTACAGTCCCATTTCCCCATGTTTGAGGTATTTGTACATAGGCAAATACAAAAGCCTCCTGCAAGGAATCCTAATTTGATGTAGTGAGCTGGCAAGCCTGTCTCTGCAACACTAAAATCAAAATCAGTTTAGATGCACAGCAACTGTTGAGATGAGATACCCATTCCACAGGGAATGGACTGCAAAGTAGAAAGCAAAGCCTGCGTACAGAATTAGCATATATGGCCGCCCCCATGTACATACTGTGTGTATATATATATTTTTTTTAAATTACAGGTATTTATATAGCGCCGACAATTTACGCAGTACTTTTACATAGCGTACATTCACATCAGTCTCTGCCCTCATGGAGCTTACAATCTAAGGTCCCTATATCCCATGCATACATAAAGGGCCGATTTAGACAGGAGCCAATTTACCTTCCAGCATATCTGTATAAAGCTATAAACTATATAGAGGCAAAAGTTTTGAAACATTAGCACACATTAGTAAATGATTTACTGTATATCGAGCTTATCTGTTTAACATGTAAAATTAGATATAAATCTATATATAAAAGAATTCAAAAGACTGACCGGCTTTTCTTTTTATCATGGGCAAGATTATGTTTTGCATTTGTGCTATGTAACCAGTTTATGTGCTAATTGTGCTTTGTGGAGCTCTTTCCTCCAATGACCAGAGCTGCCAATTCACCCGCCATCCTGCTTATCATGGAATCCTGTTCAGCAGGCACGCTGATGAAAAGTACTGGCATCTTTATAGCCGGCTTCACTTCAAGGTCCAGAGTCCAAGGGGTGGGTTTCACCCATTTTTTTGCAGACCACACGATTAGCATATAAATGGGTAACTTCTATTTTTTCTTTCCTGCATTGCTGGAAGTAAACCAGGGTGAACAAGCTGAACATAGTTCTAAAGCTTTGACATAAGTCATGTGTATCTATCATTCCATCATAAAGTGACTCAGAGCATGCCACTGAAAATCATGGTAGGTGTTTGCTTTGATGTGGTACTTGTATTAGAATTCTAGAGTTGTACCATGTAAGCTAGGGTTCAAACAGAAGCTGAAAGGTAGGGGGTGGGGGGTAGGTGCAAACCTAGAGACAATTTTTATTTTTTCCATATTCAGACATCTAACATTGTTAAGGCTACAGTGTAATAAGCTACGGCCCAACTCTGAAACTTCTCAAAAGGAAAGTGGGATGCTCCTTTTTATGCAAAGATCCTTACCACACCTTCAGTTATGCAAATAATGTTCCTACAGCCCTCATATAAACCTAAATATACACAATCTAGAGGCAGTTAATCTTCTAGTATATTGGGTTATTGGAAAAAAAGTCTCCCACAAAAACAACAGACAGAATTCATGCAGGAAGGGTCGCTGGTGGAATTTAAGCCTATGACTCTCTGCTGCCCGGAAAAAAAGTGTTTTGACATTATACTCCTCCCCCCATTCATTTGCTTGTAACATCAGGCGGTTCACTGAATAATTTGGGGTGGATTGTTACCGAAAGCAGAAGTCACAGAATTTGCATACTTGTGCATGACACTGTGGGATGTGTTTATTCTGCTGGACTATTTTATCTCATGGAAGATAACAGCACCATATGCCATGTGATTCTATTGAAGTGATTCATGGCTTCCATGGACATTTTGATGAATCTGTTACATAGTGCGGTGATCATGTCTGCCAAGATAACCAAAGTAATTTACATAAGCAATGCTAATAGAAGTGCTCATAGCCATGTAAAAAAAAAACATGCATTGGCCTTATCATAAATTACAACTTATACCTACATCAGTGACCCATGTATGTAAAGTATCAGGACAGGGTTTTGGGTAGACCCCAGAAAGCTTGTCCTGAAAATTAAAAGTGTAAATAAACTATCCCAGGCAGTATTTAACTGTAATGTAAAAGGAAAACAAGCATAACTGAAACTCCAGTCACAGATGAAAAGTAAGTCTTGGGAAGCACACAGAGTATAGCCTACCAGCCCAGGGTGTTTGCCTCTAGGTATATTTAGGCTCCTCTTGTACTAAAAATCACTGTGGTGCTAGCAAACGGCTGTTCTGGTAATGACATCTGCAAAGCCATTTAAATGTGCATGCTATGTATTTTCAAAGTCTATTTAAGGTCCTTGCAGAAAAAGAAAATTAGAGTAGATCTAAATGGGATGACATTAGTTTAACAAAACACTTTATCAAACAATTGCTTTCTTTGACCTTTCTTCAATCTCAGTGCTGCTGATCTCCACTGGCCTCTTTGGCCACTTTGTTTCTACACACACTCGCTCATCATTGCTCTGGACCAACTTAATGATAGAATTAACATTGGCCCATGCCTGCACATCTGCTTGTAGTCTTGGCAGCGGTGCAGGTGACAATGCAAACGCACAATATAGAAACAGTTGTCACCCCAAAACAGGAAGTACCTGGACAAGGAGCTTCATGCCAGGATCAACAAATATTGTTTTAATGAGGTGTCAACCGATGATATTTTTTTAGAACCGATACCAAATCAGATTATGGGCCACCTTTCAGGCCGATAACTGATATTAGGTGCCGATATTCTGTTTACATCCATCTATGAAATCTTGTGCCAGGCAGATGAATACATTACAACCGCAAAAAGTTTCCCAGCACACTCACCAGCCAGCATGCAAAAAAAAAAACCTGTCTAACCGCTAATGTTAAGAACAGAGTTTCTAGATACACGTCTTCTGCAGAATATGTGAAAGCCGCACTGCCTCGTCAAGGCACCTCTATGTAGTGCGGTCCTAACTCTAACCTATGAGAGTCTCCATCTTGGAGCACATGTAGCAACAGATAAAATTGGGTGCAGGTTCACCAGGAGGCAGCCCAACCTCCTTAAAGGCACAGGAACACACACGACCCCCCACAACACAACGGCACCCGAGACCCCCAGTGTGTCACTGCACCAGATCAGTCAAGCAAAACAAATGGCAAACACACTCATCAACTTATAACCGCCCTTCAAAGCAAGGTACACATGGAAGGGCTTTATAAAGTACAACAGCAAAAATTTTCCCAGCACACTCACCAGCCAGCATGCAAAAAAAACCTGTCTAGCCGCTAAAGTTAAAAACAAACGTTTTAGATACCCGTGTTCTGCAAAATATGTGAAAGCTGCACTGCCTCGTCAAGGCACCTCTGTGTACTGCGATGACCAGGCTGTGTGTTCATCTGCCGGCGGCAAGATTCCATATCCGACAGCGGGAGCAAAAAGCCAGCCTGCTATTGGCTATTTCAAATTGTAATAGCCAATAGCAGGCTGGCTATTGCATCCTACCACTGCCTGCTGTCAATCAGCAGAGGAGCGGACCTGAGAGAGAACCACTTTTGAACAGATGACTCAATGTAATTACACTTGGATCGAACTGTTTAGAAGAACCCCTAGAAGGTCTTTCTTAGAAGTATCATACACTTTGTATGTATTAGAAAGGCTCATTATCACAAACAAAAATATTATAGAAAAGCCCTGTAATCTGTTTGGGGTTGGTCCCTTCCATCTATAAATAACCCTATCCTCAGACCCCCACCACATCTTGAAGATGGGCGATGTAACATCTAGTAGCTGTTTTCAATGAGTCTGGCTGTTTGATCATCACCGGTTGTTCTGAGCGAAATATTGGCCAATGTGTAGCCAACATTAAACTCGCTTTATATATTCCTGATTGCTCTGTGCTTTGCTCTGTTAGGTTTAATGATGAAAAGGTTTTCTTGGTGAGCTGTAACCCGTAACAGTAGCCAGTGTATTATTTTCACCTAAATTTCAGTTTATTTTTCAGCAAAGCATGCCTGATTAATATTTCAAATGACTTTCAGGCGCTGTTATTGTCATATGTACATCATGAATATGAATGGTAGAGTCTAACACTACCCAAGAACTATAGAGAGCAGACAGAAGTGCTTATACAGTTAAACTTGTAAGGTCGGCTCTGCCAGCTCTGTGTGAATGAAAGGAGAATGCTGCAGGACACTGCAGGTTTCAGCTTTCTAGGAGGGCACAATAGCATTTGGTACAGGTTTTCTAACTCATGCAATCACTTATTCTGCCTGATTGCAGCCAACCAGTTCATGGTGTTCAAATATAGTTATGGAGATAGTTTCTTAAGCTGGCCATACACTGGTAAAATTTCAGCTGACTCAGGGTGAAATTCGACCAGTGTGTGGCCCGTTGCTAGACAAAAGTACATTTTTTTAATTGATTTCTGTCGAAGGAGCTGGTCCGAAAATTGCGCTTCATGCTTTAGGACCTTGTCCTGTCACTGCTTTGGCTAGTAAAGCAGTTAACATACATAGCAGTGTTTCACTTGAAATTCTCTGCCGTTTGTCAAATCTGAGGAACTTTTGCACTGGCCTCCAAAGGACAATAATGCATTAAACGAAGCACAGTGAATTGATTAGAATAAGGTTCCCAGCTCACTGATTTGTTTACAATAGAATAATCAAACTGTGACGCCTCTTAATTGAGAGGTCACAGTGCCATTTACACCTGATAATTTTCTTTTTCACACTATTAATACAAGTGTTACTTTGTAACCTGGAAAATAATCTTATCAGTAAGTACCTGGAGTCTGAACTAATGTACATATGTAAAGCCCATGAAGAACAATGGCTCTGACACAGCAGCTTCACATGTTTGCCGACAGGTTATAGATGTAATTATCGTGCTGTTTACTATCCTAAATAGGCATGCAATGAATACATAGAATGGGGGTCATTTCATGAAAGTGGATGAGTTGTTTTAACTGTGCTCGCTATTTTGTCTCACAGTAATTTTCTCATCAAAGGATTCAATTTACACATAAGTATCAGATAGGCGTTTAGTCATTATTTCTTCCTGTGAAATGTTTCATTTAACCATGTAAAAGTCTTTCTGATGAATCTGTATTTGAAAAATGGTTTTAGCTACACCTCAAATTAGCCTCATTTCTTTCCTCCTCACTAGACATCTCATAGAACCTTGCAAGTAGCAAAGTCAGCAACAGTGGCCTGTATTTCTCCCAGGAAATGTTTACTTTAAAAGGGGCAAAACCTGCCTACATACCTACAAATAAATAAGTACATTTTGTAAGGTGCATTTGGCAATGCAGATTCATGAGATAAACCCTTTAGGGCCAATTTACACATATGTGTAACCACAAAACCATCTGTGGTGCCATTGGTTTTATTTTCATTGTGAACACCACAATGCATGTGCAATTTAGCATACAGCAACTCAGACATGAACCATCAGTTGTTGTTGTTTTTTTCCAACCTTATATGCATTGTAACAAGAGTACCACATAAGGTTATTCTTTCATTAATTAGACCCAATGATGTTTAATTCAAAACCACAGTTGGGAATGAGATCTAGTCTAAATGTTCTAATAGAGGACTCCGGATGCAGGTATTTTTGTGTCAATATCCTGTCTATAGGATACCTTCAGACACAACTGTCTGATGCTCACCAGAGGGAGTAATCAGTTTATAAGGACTTTGTCAAATGGGTATTATTTTCTCTCTGATAAGCCAGAAGGAGCAAGTACGTAAAAAGTGTCCGATGTGCATCTCTCCTGCCTAGCTCCATAGACCAATCAGATTGATTGAACCAGGCCATGATGCTCAAATAATGCGTGTGAAGGTTGGCAGATGTTCCACGTCCCTATGCTCTTGGCAAGAGATGTGCTTGTGTATGGCTGTATGGCCTAAGGTGACTGGGACCACATTGCTCGGTAGAAGCATCACTTTCCTACAATGTCCTATGCACAAGCACAACTTTCTCAGTCTCTTTTAAAAAAAAGAAAATACACATGCAGCAGTACCTTCAGTAAAGTTGTTCTTTAATGAATCCCCCCACCACCAGTGCACCCCACCTGTGATAATAATTACCTTCATCCATCCAAGATCCAGGGATTTTTCCTTTCACATGGTGCAAGCCAACTCATCTTTATTCTGCGTATGTGTACCCATATCTTTAAAATAACAACAAAGACACCTTTAGAAATGTTCAGTAATGACAATCTACAAACACATACTTCTAGATAATTGCCGGCTTTGTGTTCTTTGCATACCTTATTTCACTTTTCCTATCCAGTCTTCAGGCAGTGGCCATGTTAACTAAAAGGCATGTTACTAGCTCCCCGGTTACTTCCTGGAACTCTGGCACATGTGACTAGGACATGCACATCATCTCAGGGGAGGAAAATTTCCTGAGATCTCATGAGATTTCACATTAATGCTCTGATAAGGATGCAACACTTTGGCATATTACATCATTTGTGCCAGAAGTGGATCAGGAAGTAGATGAACTCTATTTGTAAGTAAATGACAAGTTTGTTTAACTAGTGAATGGAAGATGATTTTAAATCAGCATGCAAAGCTGCATGCTGATGTGATTTTTTTAGTAAAAAGGGGTAAAAGTCCATCTTAATAATGGTGTCCAGCATCTCTGAGTACAGCTTTCCCATAGGAATAAACTTTGCCACATCATGCATGTGCAAAACAAAGAGGTGCTAGTTAGGACCATTTCAGTGGAAGGATTGCAGGATCTGAAAGGAATATAAATATTACCCCAGGTAGGCTGCACCATGGGAAGCTGTATTAAAAGGACTTCACTAAAGGTGAGGTTGTTTTTTTAACATTAAAAATACACACCCACACAAACAAAAAATTGTTCATCCAATGGAAAACATCCCCAAAATTTCAGAGCTACAGTTTGATTTTTATGTGTGTTGCATAGAACAATACAAATGGTCTTTCTAAGATGAACCAAATATTTAACTCAAATTCTCAAATGTCTTATGCCAGTAAATTACATAAAAACTTTAGCAGCAGTTTTAAAGTCCGCACACCCAGAGATCTTTATCCCGCATAGTTTATTGGAATGTAGGAGGTGGCCTATAAGTGAAATTGAAACAAAAGCGGGAATTGGACATGTCTGAACAAGATCCATTCTTGGGCCTGTCACATTGCCAAATAATATCCTAAACCTCAGGCTTACCACTCCTAAATAGATCAATCTGTTTTTAATGGACAGGCAGACCTTTCTCCACTTACATGAATGCTAAAAGAAAAACTCTACTCTTTTAGCTTACCAAACACAGACTCTACGGGCATTCCCCAGCCCAGGGAGATTAAATTAATACAATTATTTATACAATAAGCGAGTCATTTATCATAGTTATCTAAACCTTTCATGGTTTAGTTTAACAGATAAGAGATATGATCTCATTTGGCTGAGGCTTGACAGCAAGGATATTCAGTTTATGCTGCATTTGGAAGACAAAAATAACACATTTTACTACTGTTTTTAATTTGTGAACAAGAAACTGATGACTGCACGCCACCAAGGTTAGATTGTTTTTATAGGGAAATTACAAAGTGTTTTAATGATATATTCCAGGCAAATTCAAAATTAAACTTTTACGTGTTTAAAAGGGATCTTTGACTAGCTGCTTAATATTTAAAGAGAGGCTCTTGGGCTAAAGGAGTTAAGAAATCTTCAGACAATAGGTTGTGTAAATATTCACTTCAGTTATCAAATCATGTCAGAAGCAAATCCCTGTTCACTTCAAATGCCAAACGCAATTTATTGTGTGAAGCTTCAACTCCTTTAGTAAATTGGCCTGTATCTAGAAAAAAAAGGAAATACAAAAAAGGCTGCAGGTAGTAATGGGGTGCTTTAAAAAGTCTGCCAATGTGGTCAAATGATGGGTCGTTTGCACAGACAATAGCACAAACACAAACATTTTCCAGCACACTTACCAGCTAGCCTGCAAAAATCAAATTTCAATGTCTAAACAATTTGCCTTAAAAACAGAGGTTTCAGGTGCACAACCTTTGCAAAATAGGTGGATGTCACACTGCCTCATCAAAGCCCCTCTGTGGTGTGGTCCTATTTCTAATCTATGTGAGCCTCCATCTTGGAGCATATATAGCAATGGGCAATTTGAGTGCAGGTATACCTGGATGTAACCCATTCCTCTCAAAAGGAAAACGCAAAGCCCCAACATAGTCTTTGTTATCCTTCAATTATTGTTGTAGTCCCTTTTGCCTGTTTTAAAATGATCCTGAAACATGCGTGCTTGTAATACTGGAACACCCTGCTTTCTGCCTCTCACATACTGAAAACCTAACATAATTAACTCCAGTCACAAGCTCCTCACAACCACCATTCAGATTTTAATCTGCCTTGAAAGTTTAAATGTGATCGGTGGTGCAAGGAAGCATAGGGTTCACATAGCATGCTATGCTCAAAATGGAGGTAAGTGTTAATTGGTTCCGTTTAGTGATTTTAGAAGTTCCTGTTTTTCTGTTGTACTGGAGTGCTTTAAGCTATATAAATATGCAAGGAAGGTAACATTTAAAATGTAATTAATCTAATTTAGGGTTTTAAGTTAATTACAATGTTCCCTCTTGATTTTTAGATTCGGACTACGATATGGACATGGATGATGTTCCATTTAATAAGCAGATGCGTAACCAGCAGGATCAGCATGGCAGAGACATCACTAACTTGCAGTCTGGAAGCCACATCATAAAGACTGTGTCAGCCAAAATGCTTGTTCCCTTCACTGTCACCCTGTTAGGACTTGTCCCTGTGATCTGACTCTCTCATTTAACCCCTTTTTGTCCTGCTAGCTCCATTACCTTCCTGGCTGAATTTTCCACTTTATAACATTTCCTGGCTCATTGTTAAGTCTTCTCCAAGGAGAAATTAATTTTATAGAGTAAATAATAATGTATTAATAAAGACAATTTCTTTATTCAAAGACTTTTTAAACAAATCCATTGTCTTGTTATTTATTATTGTTCCACACCGTTGTTTCATTGCAATTGATGGGGATCAGGATGTTTGAAAACTTTGTCCCTTCCCTTTCTTCCGCAGTAGATAACCTGGCACTGAATGGCCATGCACAGAAAACCTTCTGGCATGCAGCAGAAGTGCAGAGATGTTGTAGAAACCAAAAGTATTAGTTGGAAAGAGAGAGACGGTTTACATCTACTTTAAAGTGTATTTCCACCTTTGCAGTCAATTTTGAGAAATAATCTCTGAATTGATGCTGACACTGTCCTTCCTTCTGGAGGGTGGCTACTTTTGTTCCCCATGGTCCCTGTGTGTGTTGTAAAGTAGCCACCGGTCCAAGCTCACTCTCATGATGGACTACAATCTCACGTTTAGTTGACTAATTTGTATTGAAATTGTAGTCTATCACAGGAGTGAGCTTGGAGTGGTCACTACTACTTTACAACACACATCAGGGGCCATTGAGAACAAAAGTAGCCACCCTCCAGAAGGAAGGACAGTGTCAGCATCAATTCAGAGATGATTTAAGGATTTACAGCCGAGTATTACACAAATAAGATACATTTTTGTTAATAGTTAAGGTACTTGAATGCATTTTTAAGGTTTAACTCCTGAGTTTGGTATCACTTTAATGTGCTGCATGCGTATTCTGGGTCAGTGGTTCAGAGTTCTGTTTAATACATAATCAGCATTAACAGCCAGGCAACCAACTCCAGCCAAAACCGGTTTCAAATTTTGGATCAGTTGGGAAGGGTTAAAACCACTGTCCACTTTTCTTTCTGACATATTGTAAAAGCTTAGTTGCCAGGCTATGGAGTTTGAATCCCTTACCCAGAATAAACATACAGTTAGTTAAGTCAGAGAAAAGTCAAAACTCATGATCTGCATACATGTATAAGAGACTACTGGCATTTTCAAAAGGCACCCTATGATTTAATTTTTTATAATTGGCTTCCTTTAGGAAAAGCAACTGAATCTCATCAGGTTCATGTTGGAGAGTTTGGAGAACCTAACTCAGGAGGAAAGATTCCTCTTGGATATAAATAAAGCAGCCACCATTGTGTTATGTGTTTTTGAGTGACCCAAGACAAGAAAACATTTGATTAGAAACATCAGAACTCAAATGCATTTAATCCCATCTCTAAGGGCTTTTGAAGGCTCAAAAAATGGAAATGCGTGTCATTAAAAATGGTTTTATATCTGTATTCAATATCAGCAGAATAATTTCACAAAAATGACCTTTAGGTATTCAGGCTAAAACACATAAAGCTGAACTCCAAAGGATTTGCATGTCTGCAGTTATACAATACAGTCCGTTCACCTCTATGGAATCAGCCTATGTCTGGACAGTGAAGGAGCAGCAGAAAGCAACAAGTGAGGTCATATATCGCTGCCTGTCAGCAGCAGGCCTCAGTGATTCCTAGGGCTGAACCTCTCTCTACCACTCTGAATGCAAGGAACTAACAAGCAGCTGATACCAAGTCGGCATCCTGCCACCCAATATCCTTCAATCTGAAAATCAAAGGAGCCAGGCATGTACAGGGACTGCAGTAAATCAGCTTCTGACAGTGGCACACCAGGGGGAAATTCCCGATCCATACTGTATAGCGTGGATGGAGGAATCTGTTAGATTTTAGTGCATGGCCATCTTTAAGCTAGCTGCATTAAACATACATTAAGCCTTTTTTTTTACAAATACATAACTACATCATTGGTGTTTTTTTTTTTATCTGCCTGGAGATGAGTTTTATGTGAACATAATAAGAAAACAAGCACATCCAAATATCTTATTAGAAGCACATTGCAACCATCATTACTAGGCCACTGCGCATCTTCACGGACAATCACGCTTGCCTTTGCTTGTTTGTGCTTCGGAATGATAACATAACAGAGGCCCCCTGCTGATAACCTTATCAACTTTCAAGACTATCCCCCTGAGCTTTTTCCCTGCACAACATGTGAAAAAATACCTCTATTTATTCATCTTCCAGCAGTGCTATGACACAGCACTGCAATAAGGTCAGATTAGCCCTGAAACAAATGTTTATGGCTCACTGGGAAAGTGCAAATTCCTTCTCGATGTGAGGCCATGCCACCCGGCACTCGTGGCAGAGTTATGTAACGGTTATATTACTGGAAAATATTACACAGAATTAGAACATTTTCTACATTGGGCAAATGGCTGCATTCCATAACTCTCGGACTACACAGCCAACCACACAGTACAGTACAGCCTTGATTAATTGGGTCACATAAATCACTGGCTTCAAGTAACAGGATGTAATAGTGGGCAAATTCACACTATTGCACTGCATTAACGTGGTTTGTTTTAAAGGCAGCACATTCATTTAAATGGGTTGCCTAATGCAAAAAGGTGCATGCAGCATTTGTGGTAGCACAACGCAATGCATGTTTAGTGTTTTGTTCCACATTGTACTGCACTGCAACGCACATCCAACTGCTTTGCACCAATGCGCGTTACTAAAGCACAATAGTGTGAATGGGCCCTCACAGAAACTAGCTTCTAGTCTCTAGATCACTCTTTCTCAACCTTTTTACCCCAGAAGAACCCTTGAAATCATTTTGGGTTTCAGGGAACCTCAGGGGGAACACCACAAAATTGCTCTAAGAATAAAGAATGAAACAGATTGCGCATTCTGTACTGTAATGAGCCTGCACTGTAATGCATATATATATTTTTTTTTCTATCAGCGAGGGTTAAAAAAAAACATGTTCTGCCAGCACATAGGAATGTCTGACCATGGCCGGCTGTCCTGCAGGTCACACAGAAAACAGTTGTTTTCTATGCGCCCCATTCACCGCAACACTGGTGTGATGTGCCATGCAGAATATAACATTTTTCTACAGCGCACTGGTGTATACAAAGGCCAGTGTACGCTGCCATCAAAGTAAAAAAATAAAAAATAAACAGTGCCTTGCATACCTTGTGCCCTTATATGCAATAACTATAATTTTAAGGCCTGTCTACAGATTTAAAAAAAAAGTGGAGCTACCCTTGGGTCAACTGCTCATTAAAGTCCAGGGAACCTGTGTAAAGGACTTTTTTCTCTGGACCGTGGCTGCTGACCTGCTCTGGGTTAAGGCTGGCTGACAGTGGATACACTGGCCTCCAAGGCCGGTGTTTCCACTGCCAGCCATAACCCAGTGCAGGCCCTCCCTCCGCTCCAGTCATTGGCTGCTAGGACTGCTGACTTTCTAGCAACCAATGGTGGCAGGCAGGCAGGGCCAGCTCAACTACAAGTTAACCAAGGTCGTGCCACAACCCGCCTCCCTGCACCCCGCATACTGTGGTCTTCGGATCCTGCGCTCCTCTGGGGGTCCCGAGACCACAACACACAGTGTCAGGATGGAGAGTGGGAGCAGACCAGGGAATGTAAGCATGAAGCGTTGCTCTCAGCTATTCATGGTTCATCTGTCAGAAGCCGGCTGAAGTGTCAGGTATACAGATCATCAAATGTATTCATGTGCTTGTTGATCTGTATTAGGAGGTATAGGGGAGACATCAGAGGTCTAATTGAACCCTGATATCTCCATAAAAAGGGCCCGTCACCCCCAAATGCTGTCACATAGGGGATTGTTAGCCCCTTTGTGATATCAATTTTTCAGTGACTAGAAAGAAAAAAAAATTTTCATGAGAACTACCAGGGTTGCAGTGGTTGCAGCTGGGACCTGGCTCTGGAGCTCCACCACTTTCCTGAAATCATTAGTCTGTATTGTTTTAGAAAAACTGTCACATGACAATAAACAAAAATATATCAGTACTTGTACTTGGAAGAATGGTATCGGTACATTCCTAATATATATTTATAAAAACAAAATCATACATTAAAACAGAGATGTACAAATCCCAGGAGCTCTGAATGCGCCATACAAATGACAGCTGCCTCCTAACTTTTGAATTTTTCTCTAGTCTAGTCTTGGAGCTGGAAAAGTATCTGTACTTGTACGGTACTTGGTATTGGTGCATCCCTAATGAAAATGTTATTAATCCTTGAATTTTATTTACTACCCCTGATCTAGATGCTTCAGATCCTGTTCTTTTTTTAGCAGAACAGAATACACAAGCACAAATGCTTCACCGACCTTGTGTATGTACAAAGTTATTGGGTACAGTACCCAGGTCTGGGAATGCTCGGCATTAGGGCTGCAGCTAACGATTATTTTCATAATCAATTAGTTGCCCGATTATTTTTTGAACTAATTGATTGGTTGCATTAAAGTGACATTAAACCCTCAGATTTTTTAACATAAAACAATACTGTAATGTGTGCCTTACTGTAATCCATGGTTGTTTCCCTTCTCTTTGCTGCTCTTCCTTTTAAATCTGTATCTGTTCTCATGCTGGGCAGAACTTCTGTTTTGCAGCAGACTGCCTTGTCCCTAAAATGGATACATGGGGGGTGATTTACTAACCTAAACACACGCACGCACCAGGTGCGTGTGATTTTCACACAGCAAAACGTATTTATCAACCAAAAAGTCTCTAAAAGCATATTTCCACTAATGCCATATATGGAAAAATCATGCACATGATGCATATATAATGCTGCTTCACAGTTTAGACAAAAATGGTTAGCTCATGCATTTACATTCCTGCATTCATCAACGCAAGCAACACAACATAGAGCTAATTTACACAACATCACTAGCCCAAATTAGCCCAATTCATGCAGGGCTTTGCACAACACACCTGCTGGGTGTGTACACACTTCAAAGGTGTTTAGATTCCACCCATAGATGTATGTTAAAAAATCTGAGGGTTTAAAAAATCTCTCTCACTCTGCAGCTGATTAGGTGAAGACACTGTTCAGCCAACAATTTTCCACTTGGCTCCTTTGACATAAAATGATTGATAAATCTGCTCTTGTCGCACCCAGGTGAGCCACCTATGGATCAAATGTCAGCCAAGTCAGCAGGAATCAGGTAGGCCAGCTCTGCTGTATCCCGTGCTATGATAAACTACAAAGATCCAAAACTTTTGACACAAAAACACTGTCACATCCAGATGTTGTACATCTAAATAAATAACACCATTAAGTGCTGGGAACCAACAAATAAAAACAATGACACTTTTTAAAGTAAATCTACAAAACACGGCCCAGATGCTGGCGCTAAAATAAAACATATGAAAATATTTGACTTCGAAGGAACTAAAGTGGATGGAAGCCTTTTCTCTGTTTGAAGCATAAACACCGGGTCACTTAAGGGTCGTAAAGTGCTAACTGGAAAGGCCCAGGAACGCCTTTCGCACCAAGTTAAAGGTCAGATCTGTAATCCACTTCTCTGCAGAATGTATACAAATGCCATTCTTTTGCTCAAATGTAATGAATCAGTTCCTCTGCTGGATTCATGTTGTTTATTTTTGCATTTACATGTACACCAAACATACAGTCCTGACTGACAATGAAGAAATCCACATCCACTTTGTTATGAGGATATGCATGTAACAAAACACACAGGACATATCTGGAAGAGAGGTGTTTAGTAGAATCTCAGAGATGTTGCCGGCCAGCTTGGTCTGCACTTAACTGTAGAGGTATGTATGTGAAATCAAAAAAGGAATTCATTATAATGGACAGTTCACATTCTCTTGTTATAACTGTAACTGACATTTAGCTTGCTATAGTACTGCATATCGCAATCAATTACCATGTATTTTCTTAAAGGGAATCTACAGTCAGAAACCAAAAATTAATATGTATTTCTATATTGTCTTTCCATAATTTCTATCCCACTCCTAATAACATCATCTAGAAGTTTGTAAACTTACTTATTGAAGATGCCCATAATGTTCTCAATGCAGTGACAATTTCACTCAGCCCTGTAAATATGCACTTCCTTGTGTCACAACTCTCAGTGAGCCTGCCTTCTGAACTAGAAGGCCTCATTCACACGAGAAACGGCCAGCATGTACAGCTCTGTGCACGGCCGTATCGGGCAGCTCTCGGGAAGGACAGGTGCTGTGTGTGATTAGTACGCAGCCTCTGTCCTTCTCTATGGCAATACGCGGCCGTAGACTGCCCTACGCTCACCTCGAGTGCAGGTGCGTCCGCGCGCGGCTGTCCTGGCTCAGACGCAGACAGGATCAATCCTGTCAGCGTACTAGTACAGACACCCGCACGGATATGCAGGGTGGGTGAGCGTAGGGCGGCGCACAGCCGCGTATTCCCATAGAGAAGGACAGGGGCTGCGTACTAATCACACTCAGCACCTGTCCTTCCTGGGAGCTGCCTGATACGGCCATGCACGCAGCACGGAGCTGTACGTGCCGGCCGTTTCTAGTGTGAATGTGGCCTAACTCAACATCTGAACATCACACAATGTAAATGTCATCACTACTTGCTGGAAGCAATGCATGATGGCATATATAGTCTTAATAAATAAAGATTGGATCACATCAAGCAGCCGGTAAAGAGATGCATGGAATCCAGGCTATTGTTGAAAGTGATGGGAAGATAGAAGGCGGCACTCACTACATAAAAAGGGATTTTTTTCAAATAAGCAGTGATTGCATATTATACTACTGTATAATATGTATTCCTTTTACAATGCTGATGTTATAAGGATAGCATATGCTGCGACTTCAGAGTCTCTTTAATAAAATACCGGGGGGGTGGTTTCATTCGTTATTGCACTTATGTCACTTCTTGTCTTCTTACACTCCAGCAACTGTTGCACATATTATCTCAGTGCAGGTTTCTTTTTTTAATAAATAACATTTTCTTTCTTTTCATAAATTTTCAGGAGCAGGTTACAAAAATGAGATTTAAGACAATTCAAGATACATTATAAAAGTACAAGCAGTCAAAGCAAGTAAGGTTGGAATTACAGTCATATAAGTTGCTCTTTAAAGGAGAACTATGAGGTGAGTGCTTTTCACTAACCTCATAGTTCTAGCCGTCCTGTGACAATGAGACTGTCACAGGTCGGCACAGTAGATCGGGAGATGAGTGAACACATACCGGGTTGGCTCGCCTCTCGATCCTGTCACGGCTCTCTGCCGTGACAGGGGGAGGGGCTGTATTCCACTCTCCGCGCTCCGATCTGCCAGCGCTGACTGGCGGAACGGACGGGGGAGGGTACAGCTGGCTCTGCCTCTAGATAGGTAGAGCCAGCTGTCACTCACGCAGCTGGGCAATTCCCGTCATCTAAATCGGGATCCGCTGCGGCGTCTCAGTATACCGCGAGCTGTAGCTCGCGGTATACTGAGCTTAGGGTAACGGGAGGACGCTAGTTTGTGCTACTAAGAACTATGGGGAAAAACACTGACCCCATAGTTCTCCTTTAATGAAGCCGTATCAAGAACCACATGACTAGCGATGGAAATATAATGTAGCTCAAGAGATTGGCATTCCTGATTTGTCTGCATATTAGTACGCATGTTGTAAACTACTATTCCGTGATATACCATCACAAATTTATATTAAAACGTGGTTATCAACATAACCGAAACATAAAACAAAACCTATGGTACATGAGTCTCATTCCAGTCCTGGGGTAGGGCAATGGTAGGCATATGTCTCTCGAGTAACCCGACTTCATGTTCATTCGTACAAATATTAATATTAATTGCGTGCTCCAAATCGGATTGAGTTGAATTGAAATGGATCCCCAATGGGTTCCCATTTAGCCGAATAGCGGGTCTCCCAACCAAAGGATCCCATTGCTATTCCGGACTAGGGATGACACTCCACTATTGCATCGATATATGAGTATCCCGATAGATTCACATAAGACCCACCTCTTCCCTAAAGGACGATGTCCTCCATATCACTCCATGCTTTCCATACTTTATCGTATGTAGATAAAGTGTTTTTTAACCTAGCAGTGAGATGTTCCATAGTCCGCACCTCTTTTATCCTATGGTATAGCTCTAACTTGGATGGAACAGATATACGTTTCCAATTTAGTGCTATGAGACAGCGGGCTGCCATCAGGACATGGGATAATAATCTATTGTCACATTTGTTGAGATGCGGAAATGGGAGGCCTGGCAGGTAATGAATAGGGGATAGAGGGAGATGTGTCTGGAGCACTCTTTCCAGTGTATTCTGTACCATTTTCCAATATGGTTGTATCCGGGGACACGTCCAGAATATGTGGAAAAGGGATCCCGTCTGTAAGTCTCCCCTCCAGCACATTGGCGACCCCGATTTGAACATAGAGTACAAGATGTCCGGGGTATGGTACCATCGAAACAGTATCTTATACTGATTTTCTTTGTAAACTGAGCAGATGGATGATTTGGCTGCTGTCTTCCAAATCAACTCCCATTGTTCTTTGGTATGGGGGCGCCTAATGCTTTTTCCCATTGAGTCATATACCTGTGATTAATGAATTGCTCGGGGAACCATCAACATTTTATAAAGGGCTGAAATCATACCTTTAGAGGAGGGAGATGTAATACAAATCGATTCAAAGGGAGTTCCTGGGTTGAACACCAGATTGTTAGTGATAGATTGGGCAAAATGCTTAATTTGAAGGTATGGGAATATAGCTGTGGAAGGCAGGTCAAATCTCTCCCGGAAAACAGCAAAAGGAAGTAGTGTTCTGGTAACCCTATCTGAAAATATCTCCATAGGTAAATAAATGTTTGGACCACCATGGAGCGATCCACTGTGGTGACAGACTAGGTTGGAGATTAGGATTCAGCAGAAAAGGAGTCAAGGACGATTTTTCAGCTGCCAAAGTATAAGTATATTTAGATTTGTTCCAAAGTGCCAGTTGTAGGTACATAGAGGACAGGACCTGGTTTCCCACCATCCGCATTGGTTTAGACCATAGAAACGTTGATGGGTGCATGGGCGCCATCCATAGAAACTCAATCTCCTCCCATCTCGAATGAGGGGTGAGGGAGCATAGATTAGGTATGGTGCGCAGTTGGGATGCTAAGTAGTATTTAGCAAACTGCGGCTGAGCCATGCCTCCCCTAGACACAGGGGCAAACAGGACCTCCTTGAATATGCAATGGCGGCCTCCATCCCAAATGAACCTTAAGATATCAGATTGTAGGGAATTCAGGTCCGGTGTAGGGATTTTAATCGGCAGGGTCTCAAAAAAGTACAGCAATTTAGGCAATATAGTCATTTTGATAGCCATTAGTTTGCCCATCAGGGATAATTTGAGCTGCTTCCATTTTTGGAGGAGCAGTCTTAAAGAGGAGAACAGAGGCTTGTAGTTAGTCTGGTACAGTTGAGAAAGGCGAGGGGTCAACCTTATCCCCAAGTATTTCAAAGAGTCTGTTACCCATGTATAAGAATATGAGGATTGAAGATTAGAGAGGTCTTGGGATGGAATATTAATGGGAAGTACCATCGTTTTGGACACATTAAGTTTGTAACCAGAGATCCCAGAATAATTTTCTAACGCCAGATGAAGATTAGGGAGCGATATCAGTGGTCGGGTCAACGTTAAGATATCGTCGGCAAAAAGTGCCAGTTTAAATGATTGATCCCGAACCGTTATCCCAGTAATATTCGGGGACATCCTTATGTTTGATGCCAGAGATTCTATGCACAGGGTGAACAAGAGTGGTGACAGAGGGCATCCCTGTCGTGAACCATTGCGAATGGGGAAAGATTGTGAGGTAGTGTGTTGTAATTTAATAGAGGCTGATGGTGTAGAATATAGGGCCCTTACTGCTATGTCAAAAGGTCCCGTAATACCCAATCTTTCCAGTGTGGCAAATATAAAAGGCCAGCTCAACCTGTCAAAGGCCTTTTTAGCATCCAGGCTCAGGAGAAGGGTGGGTTCCCGCTTACGGTCACCAATATCTAAAAGATTGATTATTCGGCGCGTATTATCCCCTGCCTGCCTATTGAGAACAAATCCTACTTGGTCCGTATGAATTGGAGTAGGGAGTATTCAAGCTAGTCTGTTGGATAATACTTTGGTATAAATTTTAAAGTCGGAGTTAAGCAAGGCGATGGGCCTGTAATTAGAGCATATTTTATCGTCTTTGTCCGGTTTAGGAATAACCACCATGTAAGAGTGTAAAAAGGAGGAAGGAATAGTTTCCCCCTTCAAAAAGCCATTGTACAAGGTTGTTAAACGTGGAAGTAGTAGATCTAAATATGTTTTATAATACAAATACAAAAATCCATCCGGCCCTGGGGATTTTCCATTAGGTAAAGACTTTATTGTGTTAGTAATTTCCTCAGACGATATGGGGGCATTTAAGTTCAGCAATGATTCCTGTGCGAGCTTTGGCAAGTTACAAGACTCAAGATAATGTTTTATTCGGGAGTTTAAAGTGTCATTTTTTCCATCGAATGCCAGGCCACCTAGGTTATATAATCCCTCATAATATTTCTGAAAAATTGCAGCTATTTTCTCAGATGGTTGTGTAAAACCCCCCTAGTGTCCCGTAACGCCGAAATTCGTCTGTTGTCCATATCTACCTTAAGTTTACGGGCTAAAATAGAATGGGCTTTGTCCCCTTTCTCGTAATATCTCTGTTTGAGATATAACATGGACATCTCCGTCTTCTGGATCAGAAGATGACGTAACTGGGCACGAAGATTGATAAGTGAACGTAAAAGCAGGTTTAAGAGCCAGGTTGCGTTCCTTTGATGATGGATTGATTTAGCTGAGCTACTTTGAACAACCGATCTTTTTGGAGCCTGGATGCTAAAGCAATGCATTGACCTCTTATAGTGGCTTTATGGGCCTCCCAAACTATGGAATGGGAAGGCACAGATCCCATATTGATAGTAAAAAAGGACCTAATCTCATCTGCCACTTTCATTCGGGGTATTTCCTCTTTTAGGAGACTTTCATTGAGTTTCCAATGACATTGTTTTAAGCGGTTGGGGGCTATTTGAAGATGCAGTTCGATAGGGGCATGATCAGAGCAGGAAATAACTCCCACCTCTGCACCCATCATGTTTCTCACCACGGGCATATTGACAAAGAAGTAATCTAATCTAGTATGCGTTGCATGCACCGAAGAGAAAAAAAGAGTAGCGCTTCTCTGAGGGATGTGTAACTCGCCAAGAGTCCATGAGAGAGTATTGCCTGAGTAAGCGACGGAAGGTATGTCATTGTCTCTCAGAAGGGTCAACAACAGTTGTAAGCATCTTCTCTGTTGCAGCGTGACCCAAGAGAGGTCGGGATATAGTTGTATGGGAGCGCCATCGAACTCCAGGGATCGCATGTTACGAGCTTTCTGTAGAATCTCTTCCTTCACTCGAAAATAATGAAGTCTGCAGATGACATCTCGCGGATTAGTGGAGGATCCTCTAGGTCGGAGGGCTCTGTGGGCGCGATCAATAATAATTTTGTTAGTAGAATGTTATTAAAAGAGCGTTTGCAAGACATCTTGTAAATCTTCAGGGCCGGTAGCTTCTGGCAAGCCTTTGAGGCGGAGGTTATTCCGTCTCCCCCTGTTGTCAAGATCTTCTACATGCCTCTCCAGGTCCCGAATGGTGTTAACTTGCGAGATATAATGAAATTGGAGTTGATACAGGTCTAATTTATTGTGTTGCACTGACTCCTCTATGTCTTCCACTCTGTGGGTTAAATGCTTAAAGTCATTATGGAGCACCTGTATTTCAGATTTGCAGGTATCTCTAACTTCTTGCACCAGTAGCCTAAACTCTCTCTTAGTTGGTATATGCATTCACGCCATGAAGTGTAGTCATCTTCCTCTGCATCTGATGAGGATAGTAAAGTAGAGGACTGCTCTGGCTTACGCTTCTGGGAAGGGTGCACAGGAGTAGTCTGGTCAGCACTATGTGCTTTATCCTGTGGCCTTGATTGAGACCGTGGGGTAGCCTGTTGGGGAGTACGTCCCATACTAGAGTCCCTGGACCGATGTGTGCGTTGCGGCCTAGGTAATTGATCCGGAGGCCTATCCCATGGCCCACGCGGGTGATCTCCCTCCCCGAGATTCGGGTGATCGGCTGCATCTCCCTCTTCATGAGGTAGAGGTATCGGCGTAGGCGGGAGGACTGCTGCTGGTTTAGGGGTAGGTTGAGACCCTCTGCTCGTGCTGTATCGGGAGGGGACCATGTGCCGGCCACTCACCCTTCTCACCTGCCGGATCTGATGCGGCCGCGTAGGACACCGTAGGAGGTGTCAGGGCTTCACCCACCTCCATAGCTGGTGTTGTTCCAATGGAGCAGGACGACGGGGAGCCCGATGGTGAATCCCCTTGCCTCGAATCCGGCGAGGAAGGTACTGTGGTCCTGGTGGCTTTGTTCGCGCCCGACGCCATTTTGCCGCGGGGATCGCCACTCGTCTGGTCCAAGCGGTCAAAGTACCCCCTGATGTTCGAGGAGGTTTGGGACTTCTTGGAGGATGCAGAGGGAGTCTTTGCAGACTTCTTGGGTTTTTTCTCCTTCATGTTGAAGCTGGATAAGGGCTGCTAAACTCTTTTATTCAGCGGGAATAGGCGGAGCTCAGGGAAGACACGTCTTCTCACATCCCCTGGTAGCCACACCCCCTCAGTGCAGGTTTCTTGATGGTGACAATGTTGGAATATGAATATGTATGGTTCTTATCCTGAACTTGCTATAAATATATTTATGCCATAAATTAACTTGTGCTTGGATTGTGCTGCACCTGGGAAGGAGTTTTGCGTTGTACCATCTGCAATCAGCTTATGTAATGGCTCTGGATGTGCGGCGAGTTGATCACAAGATTTGAATTGCTTGCTGCCAGCGACCTACATGGCAGGATCACCAGGTATTATTTTAATAAAAGCTGCAGATTTAAACATATTTAAAATGCCTTGGAATTGCATTCACATGTTAAAGCAATACTTGTTAAATTAGAAAGTATAAAACCGAGATCCCCCTTGTAAAGAAGAACCATTATACTTACCTGTCTGGCAGCCCCCCCCACCAATTTCAGTATATGGTGGAGGATCAATTTCCTCTGACTCACTTCTGGGAGTGCCTGATGCCTGGTCCTACAATGAATGCTGTGGTTCTTTCTGTGACATCTTTGTCATGTGGACAGGCCCTTAAAATTAGGGAATTTCGGCCGCGGAAACATTTCAGCCGAAAGTGCCATGATGGCCGAACTTGCAACCGAAAATTCAGTGCATCCCAGCTTCTCTCCCTCCGCTGGATGCTGGTCTGTGTGTCTTCTGATGCAGGCTGTCCTCCCGCACCTCCTGGCTCTGTCTCCTGTGTCAGGATGGAGAGCGCCACGATCGTTACAGGAGGCCATGCTCTCCTCCTGGCTCAACCTTTTGTGTCAGGATGGAGAGCGGTGATTGGAGGAGAGCTCTGTCATATCACAGGAGGCCGAGATCTCTTCCCGCACTGCCCTGCTCTGCCTCCTGTGACAGCCGATTCAGGATGGAGAGCGGAGTACAAATATTCAACGATCAGCTGATTGCTGAAGGTTTGCAAATAACGGGACATAGTTACTATGTACCAGTTATGAATGAATATGAAGTGCTCTTCATCACTTCCTCTTCATTCATGATTGTGGACATGGTAAACATACTATATCCACAATTTGTGAATGGACAGGAATACTCAGTATAGAGGCTTCATGTTCATTTATAACAGGGGCTGCAGAAAAAGAGATTGAGGACCCAGTCCTCAATCTCTTTTTCTATTTTAAAAAGGGAAAAATCAAGGGTCTTTTAGACCCCTGATATTTCCACAGAGCCCCCAACAGTGAAGTTAAAAGAAGAAAAATACATTAAAATATAAAATAATTAAAAAAACAAATGTTAATTTTTTTAAGAAGGTTAGAAAAAAACTTAATTTTCATTTTCGGACAAACAGATTTTTTTTTTTTTCATTTTCAGTCTCAAAATTCAATTTCGGTGCATCCCTACTTAACATATTAAACCTCTAGGGAGGTAGAAACCTGCACAAGAAACCACAGCACTTGATGAAGATACTAGACACTCCTGTAGCTTTTAAAGAGTGTGATGATCAACAGCACAGGCAGCCGAATATGGAAGTATAATGTCTCTTCTAAGGAGGATCTTATTTTTTACTTTCTGATTTAGTAACAGCGTCACTTTAAGACCTTTGAGATTTTAATAACTAGGTTTACAGTAGATGGGACCATACTTGCTCCATTCAACACATGATGAGGACTTACTGCAATCTCACCGAGTCATTATTCCCCCCAAAAAATGCAGATATTCATATACGCTTAATTTAAATATATATATGCTGGGCAGAACATTTTTTAAATTCACTTCCTCATTTATTGTAGAGGAATGAGTAAAATTTAAGATATTTGTGGTTCAGTTCAACAGACAATCATAAAGTCTACAGTTCTCCAAGATGCTAACAATTTTACAGCTCAGAAGTAGTGTCCTTGGGAATTAACTCCTTGTAGAAACACCAGTTAGTTGTGCTATGCATTTTACATGCACGTAGTTTATGTACTGAAATGTACCTCCTGTAATCTCCCTTAAAGCAGCACCCAGACTGGAAGAGGAAGGACTAACACAACGCGGTACGATGTGGTTGTACCATGTCATACCACACTGTTCTGAAAAAGTACAGCATGCATGGTGTGAACTATGCCCATTAAAAACTAGGCAAACTACCTTGTCTGAGTGTTGGGGGCTGTGCAGGAAAGATGCCCAGTGCAGCCCCAACGCTTCTGGTGTGAACAAGCCCTTAAAATACTGAAAACTATGAGCGTGGGCTTTCCCCGTTTCTTTGGAGCGAAAAACTTATAAAAGAGATTGTTGGAAAACCTGTATGTGTAATAGGTTTTAATCTGTATGCTGCTCATCTGGTACCGCTTTGATTTTGAGTAATAGGATGTATACGCTGAGCCAAGTTTTTACAATTCCAGGAGCAAATTCTGTTCGGAAGTGGTGAGGAAACTGTTATTGCAAGTAAATGTGCATTTTCATTACATTGTTATGGTTACTTAATATATTTAATGCACTTAGACTCCCATCCAATAGTATGATCGTCCCTGCTTCAGAATGGACATAATTAGTGAAGTAATAGAGATTAGCATGTTATTATATTGTGAGTAATAATATGTAACTTCACCTTCATAGCGTAATGGGGTTTTCTTTGCACCGTATTTGTGTGAGATAAATTACAAATTACTGTATGTGGTAAATTGTACAAACAAGAGCGCAGGGACTATCATAGCATCAGTGATTTATTTCTTAGAACTATTTAACTTTGACTAATGAAGCAGCTGAAGTATGAAGGGATTTCATACGGGATCAGGAATGCAGCCTTATGACTGGGGGCCCAATTTATCTTACTGGCATATATATTAGGCTAACAACCCATATAGATGTGCTGCGTCTATGAACAGTAACAAGAAAAGCTTGGTCAGTTGTGTTGACCATATGTGGAAGATCTTTCATCAGGTAATTTAGTTATGTTGCTCATTTAGGAAGCACCAATATATTCTGATACACTTTCTTGGAAAACACTGAACCAGCCACATCAGTCCCTGCCCTGAACGAGCTTACAGTGTAACATCCCTACCACAGACACAACACATACTGGCTAGTCTTGGGTGGAAGATATTAAATCTTCCACCCAAGATATTAAGAATCCAAGATATTAAATCCATCAGTATATATACATGTAAACATTTTGTTTGTGTTTTCAGGGGAAATTCTAAGCAGGTGCAGCACTGCAAAGGTAGAAGTAATAACCACTAGTGATGAGCCTAGGTAGGCATTACCAGTTCAGCCAAGCCCACTTCCCCCTCCCTGCACAATTCGTTGCAGCAGGGATGTTCCCCCTTCCCTTTGTAGTTTATAACTGCAGGGCATGGATTGTGCTTGCCGCAACTGATTGGGCTTGGAGGGGGGAGTGTTGGCGACAGTTTTGACCAGGCTTGGGCAAACTCAGGCAAACTGGGTTCGCACCAAGCCTAGGTTCATCACAACTAACCTCTGAGCAGCATGCTGTTTTACTGTATCCCGTTTCTTTTCTTTTATTATGCGGTCTTATTTCCATTATAAAAAATTTCCTAAGTACAGGAAATTCAATATGGATGATCTTGGACAGGCCTACAATTTAAAAGAGAACGGTGGCAAAAAAAATATGGAGGCTGCAATTGCTGATCTCCTCTGAAAATACTGGTTGCCACCAACAAAGATCTCTGGTAATGTTTAGCGGAGGTCTGTTAGGAGGTCTGTTTAGCGGATCACAACTGCGGAAGTGGAGTTGTAGGGGTTTAGGACGGGAATCAGGACGCAACTCTTTCTCACTTTACCCAGTTTTGGATGGGGCCGTGAGGGAGTTGCAACACATCATACCCCGTCCCCTGGATTGTGTAATTGGGAGAAGTCTCCCTATGCCTGCTACATCTCTGGTCGCACACGAGAGGGTGGTTTTAGCTGTGAGTAGCCGGGTTAGACCACTGAGGGCAAACAGAGACAAAACACTGAGGTATTGTGAAAGATTAGCAATACAGTTCTGGTAAGTATGGGTTGACAAGGTATCTTCTATTTAGCTTCAGCAGATACAAGCATCTAGCAAACACTGGTACACTCTATGTTGTTATGTTCTCTATAGGGAACATGCAGTCCAGAATACTTTTTTTTTACAGGTAAATGGCTATGGCCAAACACTATGGGCTATGTTTTACAAACACTACAGCCAATTGAAGTTTCCAGAAGATGGGTTTTCCATTATGGTCCAATCAAAAAGCTTAGCTTCCCAATCAGATGGTAGACCATTCCCCAAATCCCTTCTAAGACTGGTAGATTTATTATCATCAGTCAATGAAGCTCATTACATTGACAATGTGATGCAGATTTTTATGCCACTTTTATACCTATTTTGACATAAAGTATCTCATGAACATCGATACTAGAGATGCACCAGTATCATTTTTTCCAGACCGAGTACAGATACTATTCCTTAAGTACTTGCTGATACCAATTACAGATACTTTAGCTGTTTTTCTAAAAATGCAGGCTAATGATTTTAGGACAGTAGTGTAGTTCTGCCATTGACTCTAAGCTATAGAGGAATACAAATCTCAGCAACACATTATACAGCAAATCAGAATAATACCATCAGCTATGCAGAACTACAAATCCCAGCTATACATTATACAGCAATGCAGAATAACACCATAAGCTATAGAAGACAAAAATTCCTGCAATACATTATACAGCCATGCAGAATATCACCAGCTATAGAGGACTACAAATCCCAGAAATACATTATACAGCCATGCCGAATGGCAACCAGCTATAAGAGACTACACATCCCAGCAAAGCAGAATACATACATACTCTGTGCTGCTACAGGGTGCCAGCCTGATCCAGCGGAGGATCTCAGGAGGGCTGTACCATGTCTCAACAGGGGTGCAGTTGGTCTTGTAGGTGGTGTGGTTTCAGGAAAGAGGAGGAGATGTGCGGCAGGTGCTATAAACAGACTCTGCGGTTCACAGGGAGGCTGCTGAGGTCCCCGCTGGCTGGGGACCTCGGCAGCCTTTCCGATGAACTAAGGCGCCTGTTTACAGCGCCAGCTTCAGTTTAAAAATTTTAAGCACCGCTATCAGAGCTTAGTACGAGTACTTGTGAAAATGCCCAGTACCGGCATCGATACCAGTATCAGTACATCCCTAATTGATACATATTATGATCATTACCTCATTGTCTCATTATCTGACAAACGCCTTTATAACAATAGAAACGGTTGTCTCATTGTTTTGTGATCTTGATTAGCAGGTTTGCAACAACTGGGTATCTTCTTGGCCTTGACTTATTGCGGTTGCTTATCCCCTTTAGGGCATCAAAAATACACCAACAAATAAGGAACTAACAAAAAGCTTCCCTTGTATTGTATGTGTGTTTTTTGTTATATTTTGAAAATCTTTAATAAACATTTAATATGAGAAAAAAAAAAAAAAAAAGCTTCCCTCACTGTATAAGACAAATGAAAAGGGAACCTAGCAGTAGATAATTGTTCTAACAGTCCTTTTCACACACTGGAGGACTGACACTGCCCAGCATAGGTCACAGTGTTTAAACAGGATTCCCTATTCACACAAGGGAGGCCTGGAAGCTTCAAGTGGCTCTCAGGGGCCTCTTATATCACATATCAGTACAGTGCGTGACAACCTGGAGTTTTATAAGCTCCATTTACAAAATGTAATGATGCATTAGAGAGGCAGAATTATTTCAAATCCACCAAATATGTTGTAATTGTAGAGCTGTTCTCTGAAGATCTACTTCAAATCCCATACTGTCATTACAAAGAGTCACTGGGTTATTTGTCTGGAATTAAGCTGATTAACAGTCTTGGCAATGGGCTGGGTCTGCTATTCACAAATGTATATTCAAGTAGTGAGTATATATGTATATTTAAGTATTCTCTGTATGTGTGTGTGCATATATACATATATATTTTTTTAATTTTGCCTAAGCAGTTCAATAATCTGAGGTCATATTATAATTACCATAATAATCTTTTTGATTCTTTTGAATTTTTGGTTTTATTCCCCAATCATTTTTATTTCAGTTATTCAGTGTTGCTGAACAGTATGGCAAATCTGAAATATATCTTTACTTCACACTGTCATTGCAAAGGAATCAGCAGGTTTGGTGTTTATTCCTATTTAAAGATGAACTCAAGGCAAACAGCTAAATACATATACATACACTGCTTTACCTGTCAAAGGGTTTGTAATTGTGTGCATCCGGCCCCTAGATCTACACCGCTCTGGCAGACAGCGCAACTAGGCTGGTTAAGTTACTTTTTAGCTATACAGCATTTCGACTAGATAATTTCTCTCCTCTTGTTAACATTTCCTTGTCAGCACATGGGCTTGCAGCAAGACCTGATTATGCCAGATACCTGCATAGCTAATACAGTCTGTGGTCTAGAGTAATAGGTCTAGGGTGATAGGTCAGCTGGGGGTAGCCCACAGTGACTCACAGATCATGCTGTTGACGGTCATTAACACAATCCATTGTACTGTACAATCATTCGTAATAAAGCTTCTGGGCTTCCACTCTACCTCATAGAGCCATTAACCTGGGTCCTCATTGGTGCTGTCCCCTCATAATTTGTGCAGCATTCTTGGTACAATAGTGTACTGTGCACATACAGTTTACGTACAACTGCTAGTAGATTAGTGGACAACCCAAATCTTCCAGTGGTTGGCTCTAGGTTTAGTGACACTAGAGTGGGCAGTCTGTCTCTTTTAGCCTCTCCACCCCAGCTTTGGTTTCACTTGAGTGGCTATAACATCCAATCTTGTTAGTGTAATACCAAGACCACTAAAAACTGAGGTAGGAGGGGTCTGGTACCTGAGCTGGATCATTAACAAAATAAAAAAAACCTAGGCAGGAGCCAAGGACCAAGTGGTTGTCCAAGGGGCCCAGCTACAACCTTCATGCTCCTGCCAGAGGGATATTGCAGTTGATCAAAATTGTGCAACTGCCTGTCACTTCATAAGGGAGGATGCACATGTAGGTAAATTATGTCTGATGGGGCCATACCAGTACAGACAATGAAAATGGACTGGCTTCACTGTGTCAATTGCAATCTTTATCAATGTCAATGAAAGCAATGAGGTGGCCAAAGCTCCTACCTTGCCTTGAGCCCACCTCTACCTAAATCCATCTCTAGGTTGCACAAAACAGCAGGTCTAAGGACAGCTGGAAATGTAAATCTGGCATTGGTCCCTAGAACAATCCAGGTACTTTGCACTAGCTGCATTTACAGTTATAATAGATTTTTTAAATTAAATACATCATATTTTTATTTGCACCCAGAGAGCAGCCTATTAGACACATACAGTATATACTGCAGGGAGTCCCCTTGAAACTGGTGTGTTTCTGGACCCTACAGAATAAGATTTATCAATTATCTGGATACTGAGAAATGTGGAGAAAATGTTATTTGGTTTATTTGTAAATCACGGCATGATCAAGTGTTCCTTTGTAGACAGATTTTCTTGAAAACTTAAAGGAATTTGTTATTTTCATGATTAATATATTAAAGCTTCAGTCTTGGGATTTTGTGGTATTTTAACTTGTATGAGAAATCATTGACTGATTCACAGGACTCATCCCAAGGCAGCAAAGAGGGAGAGATAAGCAATATATAATCACCATAATGACTTTGAAAGTTAAAATTACCTACACGTGATTCAATGTCTGCAAAAAGTAATAGCACTCAAGTTTACATTACCCTCAGCTTGTGATGTGTGTTATTTATGTACGATGGTGCATGTAGTGATAAAAGTAACTTAACAAGCGTATAAGTCTGTGATATGTAGGTTGTAATTTGAAAGCTATTACTAGGCAAATCAGACCACAGGGGCTAACAGTGTTTACACACACTGTCTGAAGAATGACACATTTCCAACAATTATGGAACAAGATTATCAATGCAATTATCATAAGCATGTGATATTTTTAAGTTTTAAATTTATACAATTTATACGGTTATATTTCTTTAAAGTGGTATTAACTTCAAAGTCTAGATTTTAAGAGATTTCAAAATGCTGATTAGATCTACTACAATGGATGCTGCTGCAAAATCAGCTGGTCCCCTGAGCACTGGCCCTGATATTTGTTTTAGGGTGGTTCCTTTTCCTTGCAGGGTCCTATGAAGCTCCCCCGTGTGTGCTAGTAAGCTGTGTGCAGTGGTGGACTTAAGGAACAAAGAGCTCTGGTGCAAGATTTTTTTCTCAGGCCCCTCTGGAAAATATTGCTTTGATCTGAAATTACTGGGAAAAAAGTTTGAGTTTACTACTACTTTAATATCAGCACTCAAGACACTTTGTATAAGAACACTTCTTTTATACCAAATTAATGTGTACTTTTAACTAGCCTTTTGCACAGCATAACAATTTTCAGAGCCTCCATTGTGAACTATTAGAATGAATTAGAATTAATTGCTCTACAATGCATGCAGCCTCAAAGATCAGTGATAACTTGTTTTAAAGCTCATTAACTTTTTGCTATAAATATTAAAATTGAATAGCATGGGAAGGGGTTGACGTTATTACTGGCAATAGAGTGATTTAACATAATCAAAATCCTTTCTTTAAAGTAAGCTGATAAAATGTTCCTTACTGTTCTACAGCCTAAACTGCTAATAAAAGTGACGTAATACTTAACCTGTCAAAATCTCCAGCCTACCTCTGACTGATGATTCTAAAATAAGGTTTCAAAGACAGCACACACAGTTTCCTTCATAGAGTGGGATCTGTGCTTAGGCAGAGCAAATGATTGGTTGGCTCTCCCTGAACATTACCCTATAAGGGTAGCAAAATTACCTGCTGCCATGGCTCTCTTTAGGTTCCATCAGATCAGGGTAACCTGGAGTGTGATAAGCAATTAATACACAACGTTTTACAGTTTAGGTCATTTGGCAGTAAGGGTCTGTTAGGCTTTAGGTTACCTATTATAAAAAATGCTATGCTTTCTAGCTAGAATATCCTATCATTGTTTATTTATTGAACCAGTGATCCAGTAAGGATACTGTTTGCAAGACCTGACATACAGATAGGTATTACTTCCAAGTCAGTATATGGGAAATCATAAAATTAGGTTTGGTGTTATTGTTAGGTTGGGTGTTCGTTATTGGGATTTCGGATCGGTCCGAATTTTTCATTTCAAAGTGAAATTACATGCCTGCAATGCAACCCTCAACAGCCCCAAAAAATCTGATTGGCCAGAGGCAACAGTCAAATGTCTGATTTAGTTTAATTTTGAATCTAATTCAGATAGATCCAATTTTTTGTTAAAGGAATATTCGGATTTGTTTGCATTTGGATGCATCCGAATGTCCAAATTCATACGAATATCCTTTTGGAACAAAACAAAATTTACATGTCTGCATTAAAAGGTTTTCTGTTAGATGAGCAAAAGACTCCTTAGCATACTCCAAGGCTTACAGGTCCACTGACTAAAGAAAGTGAACATATTTAAAAGAAAAGAGAAAAAACTAGCAAATAGATGGAAATGGCAAAAAAAAGAGTTGAAAAGATAACAGAGGAACCGATTCCAATAACATCAGTGCAGAGGAAGTATTATCCTTCACCCGGGACATTATTATTCTAAGAGGTGTGGATAATATGTTCTTATATTTGTATATTATTAAAAGTTACCAGTTAAGAATGATTTATATTCTTGGCTATACATGTTTTCCTATTTCAAGTGCTGACTTAAAGGAATTCTTTCAGAGCCTATCCCAAAGTTTCCAATCTCTTGTTTATCCTTCCTTCCATTACAGGCACCCACACCCTTCTGTGCAAGAGAAATATAATTTCTAAAGGTGGTTCTCAAATGAGTTTGAAAGTCATGTTCTCACAGTGCAACACCCAAGAATCATAACTTGGCCCCTATATCAGGACATCAGAAAACCAAGACACCCATGGATTAATTCTTCTTCAGTATCAATATACCAAATTTCTTATATTTCTGGTAAACACAGATTTTAGTTATTTTAAGTGATAGTCCATATGCATCCCTATATGTTGGCATTCCTAACTCTCAGTATCTGTTAGGTTGCCTGTACCCACAATAATCGCTATGTAAAAATTAGCAAATGAGCGTTTAACTTATCAGGGTGGGTTTTTATTCACTAGTACATTTAGCAGCATTTCCTTAAAGTTTTCTAAGGAGTGGAATGATGGATAAGTATCTGCTTGCATTCCCAGCATTGAGGACACCATTGATCCTGACCAAATCCCCAAATCCATTGGCAGAATTTCAGCCCCAGATTTGCAAGGAACCCTCACCATGCTTCACTTTTGCTCCAGCCCTTAAGCAGAAAAACTGCCTTCTGCTACAGCCAAATATGTCAAATGTTGACTCATCAGTCCAGAGCCCCTGCTGCCATTTCTCTGCACCCCAGTTCCTATCATTATGTTATATATGTTATTTTGTGCATAGCTGAGTCACTTAGTCTTGTTTCCATGTCAGAGGTATGGCTTTTTGGCCACAAGGCCGCAGAAGCTCTGGACTGAGAAGTCAAAGTTTGAAATATTTGGCTGTTAGGAGGCAGTTTGCCAATGTCATTAAGAACTATCTTCAGTGTAAAGAAGAACAAGGGGTCCTGAAGTGATGGTTTGGCACGCACAGAGCCCTCATCTCAACATCAAGTCGGTCTAGGATTACATGGGGACAGAAGGATTTGAGGCAGCCTAAATCCACAGGAGATATCTGGTTAGTTCTCCAAAATGTTTGTGCAAGTCTACCCAGAAGAATTGATGCTGTTTTGAAGGCAAAGGGTGGTCACACCAAATTGATTTGGATTCCTCTTCTGCTCATTTACTTCCATTTTGATACTTGATAAAAAATAAACTATTAACCCTGTAAGCATTTTTACTTTTCACCATTTTTTCACACCTGCCTAAAACTTTTGCACAGTACTGTGTGTGTAAGTATGTGTCACACACACACTCTATATATACATATATACAGTGTGTGTGTGCGTGTGTCCGTGATGGATCACAATCTCACGTTTAGTTTACTAATTTGTCTTGAAGTTATATTCCATCACAGGAGCAGGCTTGGAATGGTGGCTACTTTACAACACACACCATGGGAAACAAAAAGTAGCCACCCTCCAAAAGGAAGGGCGGTGTCAGTAGCTGAGTGATACACAATTAAGGCATTTTTAAGATTTAACGCCTAATTTTAGTGTCACTTTATGGGATAATTCGGATGTGGCTCCTCCCAGAGGGACAATAACAGGCACCAGCATTGGAAGTGCTCATTAGTGCATACAGATATTTTCTGTACTGTTGTGAGAGTAGCCATTCATTGTTGTTCTAGTTGAGAAAAAAGAAGCGATAGGCAGTGTGTGTGCTGCTTTCACTCATTGTCTGAGTCACTAGATATGCATTTGGACCCACCACACTGCTTGAGGACAGGCAGATGTCTTCCCACCCAGCATTCTCAAGCAGACATCTGTCCATCTATGACCAGGCCCATGTTTAGGTCACCGGTTGCTAAATAGAATTTCTCACTACCCTGCCTTAAACACAAAGCCACCAAAGAGATGATGCAATTATGCTTATGAAATACAGTTTATGAAAATATGGAACAAAATGAGTCACATTAAAGTGCATCTAAAGCCAACATTTATTGTTTTGTTTTGGATTAAGTAGATGAATCTAAAACTCCTCATGTGTTTTTTTTGCCGTCTGGGTCCTGGTAGGGAAATTTCTTTTCACTTTTTGTCCTAGAAACACCACAGAAAAGCTGTCTAAAGTAGGAGGAAACTCACTCTTAGAAAGGCATTACTGAAGGGTCCCCACTGGAAGATTACCCTAACCTTCTGTTCTGGTGACAACCATAAAAATTTGGATTTCCAATAACTATCCAGGTGACAATGGTCTTCTGGTCAAATGGTGAGGGTGAATCTCTCCAAGGGAACACAGCAATTAACACCTAACAGGGTTAGAACCTTTCACCCTCATCCAAGAAAAAACTGTTTTGGTTTTAGATTTAAATCTTAAAAATGCATTCAAGAAACTTAACTAAATAACAATACTGGACCTTATTTGTGTATCATTCAAACCATCTCTGAATTGCTGCTGACATGGTCCTTCCTTTTGGAGGGTGGTTACTTTTGTTCCCCATAGTCCCTGTGTGTGTGTTGTGAAGTAGCCACTACTTCAAGCTTGCTTCCGTGATTGACTACAATCTCACATTTAGTTTTACTCATTTGTTTTGTGATCGTAGTCTATCACGGAAGTGAGCTTGGTGTGGTGGCAACTTTACAACACACACAGGGACCAGGTGGAACAAAAAGTAGCCACCCCCCAGAAAGGACAGTGTCAGCACCAATTCAGAGATGAAATGAGGCCCTACAGTCAAGTCATACACAAATAAAGTCCAGTATTGTTAATAGTTAGGGTTCTTAAATGCATTTTTAATATTTAACTCCTGTGTTCAGTGCTACTTTAACTTCGAATTTGCACTTGCTGAAAAGAGAGTATTGTTTCCCTCTAAAATCAGATAATTATCAGAAAACTGACCCCTTTTCATAGCATCGGCAGAAGAGACCTATGTACACTACATGGAAAAAAAGTTCATACATGAATGCCCGAAACCATAATCACAGCTATTCTACTCGCTTGCGTGTAATTTGGAACCGGTGCTTACGCAGGTGACCACATTCAATCATGTCTTTTGAATAGACTTGCTTTGCAGACAGGGGTTTCACTAGCTTGCCATCCCACTGAAATTCTCTTTAAAGAAAGAGTGCTTAAGTAAACACGCCTTCGCTGAAAAATAATCCATAACGTAATGTTCCACAAAACCTGTGTTCTATGGAACAAAAGATGCAGATTTGGTTTCATACAACTTCTTATGAGTGAAAAAAGCTGCTGAAGAAAAAAAGGCTTGGTTTATCATCAAAACATATTACCCTTGAACTTCAGTTCATTGAAGATTGAAATGCAGCAATAAATAAACTGTACTGAAAGCAAATCATTTCATGGACAAAATATAACATGAAAATCGTAGCAAAAGGGCCTTGAATACGCCTCTGTGTCTTGTTTGTAATTCTCAGACTAAAGAATGAAATCTAAACACATCGCCGTGTAAAGCTTTGTTGATGTTACCTAGGAAAAAAAAAGGAAAACCAGAGTATAAAAAGTGGAGCACAAATCTTTTTAATTAAACGTCTTGAATTCTCAATATAGAATATGAACGAATTTGACAATTTGTATAAAGTTTAAAAATGTTGATGTTATGAAAGAGTCTGAAGGAAGAATCGTATTAGCCTGTTCCAATAAAATAAAAGAATCTGGTTGGTTTGGGTAACACATACTTTCTGTCATAATTCTTCACAGAGACTTTTAGAAGTGGGTCTAGTTGATGTTCTACCACAGTAACTGCTGAGTTGTACGAAAAGAAAAAAGAAAAAAAAAAATCACATGGTGGGGTGTTGTGAAAAGTGTTTGATAAGAGAATGCTGCAGATCAGGGGTTCATAAAAGTACTTTATGGATCTGGGCAATATTTACACTCTGTGCTGTCCTAGGCACACCTGAATTATGAAGCCCTTTTGTACAAGTGCCACCTCATTTGTTATTTAATAACTTTAGTAAAAACTACTGCATGAACATACTATTAGGGACAACTCACGGTCTTCTTTATATGCAGAGATATTTCTCAACTATACACAACACCGAAGAAAAGAAAAAAAAGGAGTGATAGTTTCATGTTTCCAGAGCTATAAAGAGCCTTCAGATTCCTCTGTTCATGCTCTGAAAGCCCCCCCCCTCCCCATGGGTCTCTTACAATATTTTCTCGTTCAACCTGCAAGATGCACAAAGAAGACAGATTCCTCCATCAATGCTTACGAGTGTTGATCGAGGAATCTCCCGCTCGCTTCATTTTTTTTTCCGACAGCGGCCACTGGAATTGCCTGTGAGACTCTCAATTGTGGCACAGTAATTAGGCCATGCATACAGTGAGTAGGTTCAAGTTCTATTAAATGATGCCCCTTAAGTCCCATCCCACTGTTAGTACATAGTGGTCACAACCACCAATTGCCACAGCATGCATCGTGTGACCTGGGTCTTTCACAATTCTAGCAATGCATAAGTGTGACTGCTCCAAAAGGTACAATACAGCAAATATTTAATATAAATATTGACTAATATTAATCATATTTAATATTCTATTGTAGTAAAAAAAAAATGTAAAAAATGCGCTTCAAAATTTAGTTTTAGCATTATGTAATATCTTTTTTTTTCAATGATGTCTTAGCTATAATTAACAAAGTCTTTTTAAAACTATTTAGTTTTCTTTTTTTCTAAATTTCCTTTTAAGGCTTTGTGCCATAGACCATCTCTCTTGGGTACAATGCAGTCTATGTTCTAGGTCAGCCAGGGTTCATAGATACAGGATTTCTTTTTTTAAACTCTCACATATCAAATGTACAAAATTTCCAGAAGTCAGTGATAAGGACAGTCACATGGAATAGGCATTTGTGTCAATAAACTCACTTTGAAACAAACCTTGAAAACATACCACTGTCTCATGTATTTCTCATCATGCAATATAAACATGATGCATAGTACAAATGACCACATTTTTTGCCTCAAAGTGTCTCAATTAAAGGCTAAGAGTGGGATCCTGTAAGCCATCTTGTCTAAAACAGTGTATAGGACGCGAGGATTGCCGGAGGAGGAGAGAGGTTGCAGGGCCAGTCTAGCAGCCGGGTGGGTCCACAGTTTGAATGAGTATATTTTTTTCAATCTTAAACCCTAGGCGAAAGCGAGCACTTAACCCCTTGCACTGCGGGGAAAGCCCCGCTGCAAGGGTTAAGATGATGTCTGCCTATTTTTCTTTAAGAGAGCAATTCCTATATTTGATACTTTATACTTTTTTTCGTCCAAAGTAAAAACAAAAAGATATATAAAACGTATTTTGCCAAAATGGTGTCCTAGCAACCAATGACAACAGGTGTCCACCTCCTTAGCAGTCATTGTTATATCTGTTTTGGATGGACTGACCAGTTAGGTTATCTTGTTATTTTCTCTTCTGACTGAAGCTCTCCTTTAAATGGTCGACATACCTGTATGAATATATTTTAACTAAATTAAGATTTTAGACATGTACATTTTGTTGTGTCCTTAATTCAAATTTGCAGAAATGTCTTTAAATTTGGACATTCGGATGCATCCAAATGTACGAATTCTAATTTATCTGAGTTTAGGATTGGTCTCTCCAGAGTTAGGGGATACTGGCTGCTGGACTGTACTCCTGAACTCTGCAATCTGGATGCTGGGTTGTACATTACATATTCCTGAGCTCCGCACTCTGTATGCTGGACTGCATATTACGTATATTTACCACTGCACTCTGCACACTGGGCTGTATGTTACTCCTAACCACTGCACTTTGTACGTGTGGTTATATGTTACATAATCCTAATCACTCTGTTTGGTAGGAGAGCTGCGGTCAGGAGTGTGCAAAGTACAGCACAGCGTACAAAGTTCAGAAGTCAGGAGTATGTAATGTACAACACAGTTGGCAAAGGGCTGTGATCAGGAGTATGTAATATATAGCCTGTAAAGAAAGCATAGGTCAGTAGTGGGTAGTAGTAGGGTAGTGGGTCAGTATTATACACTGTACAACACAAGATACAGATTACAGCAGTCAAGATTATGTAGCGTACATTGCATAAGACTGATCATACTCTGTATGCTTTGCTGTGTTATATACCTTTTTACGGTTGTATCTTACATACTTCTGACTGCTGCACTGTGTACTGTGGACTGTACATTATATACCCCTGACTACTGCACTCTGTACTTGACATGCTTTGTGCCACTGCACTCTGTATGAACTCAAACTCCTGATCCTTGCACTCTATATGCTATACTGTAAGGACATACTGCTGACCAAATTGTTAATTGTCCCACAGTTGCCAGTTCTCAAATAGTCTCGGACTATTTAATGAAATGCTCATACAAAAAGTTAACTAGGTCTATATTCTTTGTGCAGTAAAAAATTAACCGTCAGCATAGTGAAGTCACTGTGGTGCACTATATGTGCCGCATCATTCTTTTCCTTGGAGCACCCAGGGTTGCCCCAGGACATTCACAATCCTAGCAACGCCCATGCTTAAAGCATTTTTTAACAGTAGTGTACCCAGGACACGGTCTTCAACTTTATTAGCTCAAGTCTCCAATGTAGTACTTGGTGACCTCTTCTAATTATGTCATCTAGACAAAGGAACCTACATTTTTGGTGAACTGGTTTTTGTACATCCATTCTTCCCTCTACTAGTAATTCTATTTTCACCTCATTATAAATAGCCCAATTAGTGAATTAGTGAATAAAAAACATTGTAACTAATTTACAAATGCCAAAATCTAATGGGGGGGGGGAGTGTCTGAGACAAACTGGAGCACAACCAATCAGCTTTTAATTTTTCATTTTCTAAGCTGTGTGGAAAAAGATAGCAGCTTATTGATTGTTAAGAGCAACCACACCAATTGAGATAGAACTTGTCTCAAACACTTTTTAACCCCCGTCTCTATACTTATATGTACATTGGAAATGCAAATTTCCCTTTCTCTTAATAGATTATTGCCTTTTGATCAAAATTCTACATTCTATCCACAATGTGCTGTTGCATCATCATCTTTATCCACTTTTGAGCTGATTTTTTTTCCAAGGTACGATAATTATCGTATTATAATATTATAATACATTTGATTTTATCCATAACTTCAAATTTATGATAGACAATGTCATCAATTCATTTTTCAAATATAAAAATGATTATATAGGTCTTAAAACACAGATTTCATCCAAGGTGGATTTTCTTTATAGTTTTCTTAACCTATAATTTATGTTTGGCTCAAAGGAAAACTTTGATGGTGTAAAATGACAATACTACCATATCTCCCTCCTCTTTAGCTTTCTTTTTAAAGAAATGGTTTTTAAACCCAGTCATACTTGGCTTTATCAGCTCTGCTGCAGTCTTCTGCTCTGCCTGTTCCAGTTGTGACAAATGGCCCACTAAGCCCCCTCTGTATGCCAATTTCCAAGTGGACCTGTTGCCACACCTCTTATCATTCTGCCTGCCTATAATAAGGGGTATTTCAGCCCTGTAGATCGGAGGACTCTAGTGCT
>NW_017307109.1:85053-108234 GCF_000935625.1 Nanorana parkeri | reverse complement strand
ATATATATATATATATATACACATACATACATACATACACAGTATATATGGAGATAACTGTGGTGTGTTGCTGGAGTCCTGCTTTAATCAGTCTTACACAGTATAAGGTGTGGAGGAAGCAATGGAGTTGCATGGTGATGGGGGCCACGTCAACAAGCTTCAGAACCCTGAGGTCAAGTTAGTATGGTACGGTTGTGCTGCAGCAACAAGTGAAACGTGCGTTATACGCATTGGTGCACTGCAGAGCCACATGATGCACATGATGTCTGTGCATCGCTTACCGATGCACAGACGTTGCAGCATTACACAACAAATGCTAATACACTAATGTGGCTTGTGGTGCGCTGCATTACTCAAAATACTAGATGCACCTTTTTTGGTGCATTTTTGTGTATTAGGCTGCCCATTCAAATAAATGAGCTGCCTTCACACAACACACTTTAATACAATGAAACAGTATGAATACAGCAGGAAGGGGAAAAAGAAGAGAAAAAGTCTTACACAGAGGACACAAAATAGTATCATCCAATGACCACCACCCCTGCTTTTAAGTTATAATGTAACTCTATTCAATTTGGACACACTCACGATTTGATACCATACCACTGACCCAGATATGTAGGTTATGGATGTACTGGGCATGGAATACTAAAGTTTGTTAAAATGAATCTAACCTAGTTTGCAATGTGCAAAAGTTAATCACAGTGCTGATAGTGTGATTCCCTGCAACTTTTTTTGATCCCACAAAATGTGTTGGTTGTTTTGCATGATCCTGTTATGGGCTAATGCTAATATTAAAATAATTTGGACTCTTGAGCCTTTTGTATGGCACCCATTGGACTTTGTACATATTGATTCTCATCTCAGCAGTTCCCAGTTATGATCTGACTGACCCACAGAAAGTCTGAATCCAGCACCTTGCTTTCACTTGCTTGGAAAAACCATTACCAAGGTACAGAACAGACATTCCTAGCACACATACTGATAAAAAAAACCACTTATGTATATTGAAATTGAATTTGAACTCTCTCCATTTAGCTATTAAATACACCAGTTTAAGTTCTCTTTTTCAGTACTCATTGATGACTACAATGGCACAACTTTTTGCTGCATTATCTGAGATGAAGGTGCTGCTACAGTTTAGTTGTAGAGAAGACAAAACTTTTGTGCATTCCTCCCATCTTCATGCCTCATCAAAGGGCATAATGTGATGAACCAAACAGGCCAGCTTAGACTGTCACAACTAATTACAGAGCCGTAGGCAAATGCTACAAACCTGAGCCACTTTTCCTTACGGCTGGGCCCCTTTGCAGTTGTGCTTCTTGCAAGAACCCTGAGGCCTTTCATGACCCCCTAAGGAGCTTGTAGGCATGGTACTCTTCTTTTGGGGATACTTTCTGAAGGGACATGTCTGTATGATCCTCCACGGCTACAATCGGCTCGTGACAACCCCGGGCGCCTTCTTTTATTAACTCCTTAAAGGCATATGGGGCCTTCTAAGGATTGCATAGCAATCAGCTCTGCAGCCAAAGAGGAGTTGAAACATTTGGCACTTATACTCCACGTGCCCTACAATCAGGAGGAATGATATGCATATGACTGAAAGCGGCTATGTTCTGGGAAAAAGAGTTCAGGAACGCTCATATTTGAATAAAAACAAGCACTCGGTAAACAACATAATTTGATTAAAAACAAGGATTTTTGAACTTTGTGAGACGGGTCAAAAAATAATTATCTTTATTCTTATAGAGACAAGATTTTATAGCCGCAGACAGCACTTTCCTGGCAACGCTTACCATCTAATCTCATTGCTTGAGGCAAAAGGGAGATAAAGAGCAATGAAGAGATGACTGTGAGATGAAGAGAACACAGCAAATGAACCAGACTATTCTACTGCTATGTCCAGCCTGTAGGAGTCCAATTCTAATTTGAAATCAGCTCTGTCACTAGGAATTTACACTCCGATGTAAAAGGTGGGCATACGTAAGGAACTGTAATTGTTCCTGTTGAAGGAAGCGGATCTTTCTTTGATCAGACTTGCACATCCATTGGATACAACACATCATGTGAGATTTCCCTAGACTTGGAACAATATAGACAATCTAGGCTTATTCCATGGCATGCTTAGCATATTTGACATCCGTTTGGATTTTTTAAAATCACACCACCCCCACATGCTACTCTATATGTCATATAATTTCCAGTAGGAAATCACTAAGTGAATACTAATAGTGGCCAAAGGGGGAAAAAAGACAGTAAAGATTATCTGAATGCTGCAAAATAATCATAACGGTCAAAAAAAAGGGTTAATAGCGAAATTTCTAAACGTGGGCATAATAATAATGGTGTGCTTTAAATAGTGACAGGCCTACAGAGGCTAAATTATAGTAATGTGGTCCTCAAATTAGCAATGACTTGACAATACCTTGGCAAAAAATGGCAATCCTAACAATACATGTGCCACAAATGAATAATTGTGTACAGTACAATATACTGTACAGAGGACACAAACAGATCAATATTACAATATGCGGGTAGCAAGTATGCAGTCATTATATTACACTGACAGCAAATGGCCAATTGCGACAATAGGTGGACAACAAATGGGCAATTGCGACAATATGCTGGCAACAAATCAGCAATCGTAATACACGATTGGTGACAATATGTGGCAACCAACAGGCAATCTTGTCAATATTAAGTCAAAAAATCCTTCTCTCTCCTATGTGACCCTGCCACCACAGAGTCACTTATAAAAAAAGGGTTAGTCCTATAAAAAGCCCATTTATTATTACTTTTCCAGCAACCGGTGTCTTAAAATGTCCCTACTTCACTTCTCCCGTACCGTTGCAGGTATTCAACCCAGATAACTATTCCACCCCTCCACATGCAGTGGTTCTTCATGCTGGTTCATATGCCCTGTAGTGACTTAAGAGCCAATGGGAGGAGAAGGTACCACGTAACTGCGTATACCCTCTTGCTTCTACATTATATTTGTACTTTCTTGTGCTGTTTTTGGCTGGAATTCCACTTTGTGCAAAATCATGTGTCAATCCTGAACAGAATGCATTGATAAGTTCTACAGCAATGATCCTGTCATTTTACATATCATCTGTATTTTTATCTCGGGCGTCAGGGCTTATGTCTATATTTGAAAGCACAAATGATTGTCATTCAGACGATCATTTTGAGCCATGAGAGTCAATGCAATGTGAAAGCAACAGTCCCATGACAAAGTGCATGTCCAGCCAAAACTTGTAGTGAAAGGGTAAAACCCTTGTCAGGTTGTTACTGCTTTCCAGGGCTCCGTTTAAAAGATTTACACTCACTTCTGTCCTGCTGACAACATTCCAGCAAACAGGAAATGAGGGGAACACGCCCATAGCAACACATACAGAAATGCTTTTCTTTAGTAGAGTAAAGGAAGGCTAGAACTCCAGTTAGATTTTTATTTCCACCCAGGTCCCTGTTTCTTGCACTTCCTGTCTGGAGAAACCATTGTCAGCATGACAGAAAGGGAGGGTAAATCTCCCTATCTGAGCTCCAGATATCAGTGAAAACCCAACAAAAGCTCTAATAACTCCCAAATCTATCCAAAACTAGGAAAACATCTTAGCCATGATATACACTTAAAATTAAGCTCACTATAGAAAATAACCTTAGTGAACTAAGGCCTTGTTCACACCTGAGCACTTCACACTCCTACGCGCTGTAAAACGCTCAACATGTGAAAACCAATAATTGCCTATGGGCATGGTTCCCACCTGGGCGTTTTACAGCGCGTAGGAACACGCTGAAAAACGCCCTACGCCCAAAGAAGTACAGGAGCTTCTTTGGTGCGTTTTTCCACGCGTTTCCATTGGTATTCCTGAGTGTGGATCGGGGTTAACAAAGTGGTAACCCCGAGCCACACTCGGGAATACAGCGTACAGGTCTTACCTTGTCCACGATCCCCGCTGTGTCCTCCAGCGGCTGCCGACTTCCGGGTTCCGCCTCTTGCGAGCGGCCGCGTCGAGTGAAAGTTTGAAAGTGAAAAAATTTTTTAATAATTTTAAATAGAGAAAATAAAAGGGGAAAAAAACAACAACAAAAATCATACCGCCAGTGAAAAGCGCGTTTCACTGAACGGAAAAACGCGGTAAAAAACGAGCTAAAAATGAGCAGAAAAAATACGCTCAGGTGTGAACCCAGCCTGAGCCTGTGGTGTAGAAGTGTTGCTAATGTTAACAGTTATAAAGTTACAAATTTTATAGAAATCTAGGTTTGTGAAACTGTTCTCTGCAGCCTGAAATCTACACTGAAAGAGGTATGTAGTCTACCACTGTTAACCTCTTGCTAAAAATTCTTGCTGCTTCTCTAGCTCTTCAAAACTGTGAGTGACAGTCTGATGAAGTATACAGCAAATGTAGAATTGTTCCAAATCAGTGACAAAGACAAGGGTTTCCCCTAAAATCCCTTACCAGACCCTTGATCCGAGCAGCAGCTGAGCTGTACTTTAAACAAGGGGGGCATCTTGGACCCCTGCAGAGAGACCACTGCTCTCACACACAGAGCTATAATGAGGAAGTAATGATAGCACCAAACCAGTGATAATAGACTCCAAAATAATGATTATTTTGAATCCCTGAAACGTGTTGACTGTTTTTATACCATTTCATTCTGTAAACAATTTACCTTCTTCTAAGCCTTTAAAGCTGCATGTGTAGACAGGGTTTAGCTCTACATTAAATGGACAGGTTCATTGTTTTAAGCAAAAGACATATTCTGGCAAGAAAAGCTGCCTGTTGTCATACCCACTGCACTCCATACTCCTCTCCTGCACATGCTGCCAATTGTCATGCCTTCCATGCTCTACTCCTCCACATACTGCCAATTGTCACACCTTCCATACTGCCAATTGACACACCTTCCATACTGCTCTCCTACACATACTGCCAATTGCCATGCTTTCCATACTCCTCTCCTGCACATGCTGCCAAATGTCGTACCTTCCATACGGCTCTCCTGCACATGCTGCCAATTGTCACACCTTCCCTACTCCTCTCCTACACATACTGCCAATTGCCATGCTTTCCATACTGCTCTCCTGCACATGCTGCCAATTGTCACACCTTCCATGCTCCTCTCCTGCACATGTTGCCAATTGCCATACGTTCCATACTCCTTGCCTGCACATGTTGCCAATTGTCGTACCTTCCATACTGCTCTCCTGCACATGCTGCCAATTGTCACACCTTCCATGCTCCTCTCCTGCACATGTTGCCAATTGCCATACGTTCCATACTCCTTGCCTGCACATGTTGCCAATTGCCATACGTTCCATACTCCTTGCCTGCACATGCTGCCAAATGTCGTACCTTCCATACTGCTCTCCTGCACATGCTGCCAATTGTCACACCTTCCCTACTCCTCTCCTACACATGCTGCCAATTGCCATACGTTCCATACTCCTCTCCTGCACATACTGTCAATTGCCATGCCTTCCATACTCCTCTCCTGCACATGCTGCCAATTGCCATGCCTTCCATACTCCTCTCATGCACATGCTGCCAAATGTAATATCTTCCACACTGCTCTAAATCTAAATCCTCTCTACCCTCATAAAATAAACATATCCATAACATAACATAAATGAAATAAAAGATAAGATAATAAATGTGCACAAATAGAATACAGAGAACATATGCTGTAACCAGGAAAAGAAACATGCAGTATGCCCTGTAAAGACAATCAAAGGAAGTCTCTTCAGAGAATATATGATAATGTATCTTTATGGGTGATAAAGAAAGCGGAGGTAAAAAAAAGCTTTTCCTTGTTGGAGTAAATTGTGCAACAGTTCTGTCAGAGTTGCTCCAGGATCATATACACCATACTGACATGTACATGAAACTGCTCCATTTGTCTCACCAGGAAACAGATTTCTAATGATTATCTATGACATGATTTATTAATTTCTCAGTCAGATTATCCCCATCCCCCCCCTAAAACAAAAAAATTATTCCTGCTCCGAGTTTTTAAGTTTTAGACCACAGTTCTGCTATAATCCTTTTTTTCAACAGGCTGTGCTTTCAGTTAAAGCAGAAATGGATTTAACTGTTGCAGTGGCACTACCAGTGCACTAAAAGAGTTAACTGATTACTTTTGTCTAGGTTAAAAAAAGAAAAAATATACTCACTTGATCCTCAGAGCCGGCCGGCTGTCACAATGCTCCCTCCAGCTAATCTCCTCCTCCGCGGTAGCAGTGCTATGTCCCTCTGCGTCCTCATGTCCTATGCACTGTGTATATAACACAATGACCCAGGGATCTTAGACCACTGCAGCAGAGAAGGAGCAAGACGGGAGGGTCCGGTCTCTGGAGGATCGGGTGAGTATAACTTTTTTTTTTAACCTGGATAAAAACGAGCAGTTAACCCTTGCAGTACAGGGGGAGCTCCACTGCAAGGGTTACTTAAATTGTGTGCCCGGAGTTGTGTTTTAAGTCATGCCAGCAAGATATATCCACAGAAACTTTATCTCCTATGCTGGCAACGCCTGCACAACAGCCGCAGCATTTCACCCTTTTCTGCTCTTTCCATGGTTGACCTACGTACAGTTCTTTGGCACATTCTGCCACAGTCACCGCAGTAAGGCCAAGGTCACACCGGTTTCAGCTTTTATTAGAGCAGTGTGAACAGTGACCCAGTAGAGAGCATGTGCAGGACTTTCAGCCAGCTTTGTTAAAGCCTTTAAAGCACCCTTCAGCTCCAGTTTGGGAATGTTAAACACAGATCCTAATGGGAGTGCTGACTATCACTTTAAACAAGCTGCTAGCAGGCTTCAGTAAGCTTCAACACAACTTTTTGAGAGCCTGCTACCTGGTAGTGTCGACAACAGAGATGTCGGGGGAAGGGGGCAGAGCTAATGACCAAAAATTGATCCGACAGTGCTGGAAAAGGGCACACTTGTAAGGCAAGTGTGCCCTAAGGTGCAAGTATGGTGGGCATAATTACACATTAGGACAAAAACAGAACATTTATAAATCAGTTTGCTTTCGGTTTAAGATCTGTGTTTAAGATTCCCATACTGGAGATGAAGGGTGCTTTAAGGCCTCATTCACACAGCTTAGAGTCGGCCCGTACAGGTCCGTGTGGTGTGCACGGCCGTATCGGGCCGTTCCCGGGAAGGACGGATGCTGCGTGAGATTGTACGCAGCAGCCTGTTCTTCCCTATGGGAGGACGTGGTCGTACGCTCACCCAAGCTGCACATCCGTGCGGGTGTTCATACTCTGATGCAGGCAGGATGGATCCTGTGTGCGTCCGAGCACGGACACCCGCATGGATGTGCAGCTCGAGTGATCGTACAGCGGCATATGGCCGCGTCCTCCAATAGGGAAGAACAGGCTGCTGCGTAAAATCACACGCAGCACCAGACCTTCCCGGGAACGGCCCGATACGGCCGTGCACACCACACGGACCTGTACGGGCCGACTTTAAGCTGTGTGGAGGGTAGTCCAAGCCGGGTCAGTAACCGGTAATCAGGATACAGAAAATACAGCAACACAGAACACAGAAAGCTGACGATCTGACAGCATAGGAGGATAGCTGAACACAGCCTTTATAGCCCAGTTGGCGCCAATTGTTCAAATGACATGTCGGCGCGTGCCTGTGCGCACAAACACGCTCATGACGCACACGTACGCGGGCATGACGTGCACATACGCGTGCACGTCCACGCAAAGATGCCGCTCCTATTACGGCTCTATGGTCAGCAACGCGCAGTCGGCGACACTCGAACTCTGGCTCTGGCTTTCTGACAACCAGTTCAGAAAAAAATAAACACCGTTTCAAGCATTTTAGCCGATTCCTACCTTTCTGAAGAAACTGTTTGTTTCCCCATGTCTGTTCTGAATGAGAGGGTCTGCCTTTGTTACAACCACCTGGTGCAATCTTCAGTTTTGTAATGAGGAAAGCTGCAGCGTTGAATCCCTTAGAAGAGGAGAAGCCTTAAGGTGCCCATGCACTGCACGATTCTCGTACGAGAATCGCGGGGAATCCCGCAATCGTACGATAATCGTGCAGTGTATGGAAGGCGTGCAACCGTTTCTACTGTACAGTCGCACGTCTTCCGTCGAACAAGCAGGCTGGAAAACCCGCCGGGAAGCGTACAATTCTCGGCGAGTCAGTGGCCTGCTTGTTCGACAACTGCCGAACGGGCCGGTATGCGCACGCGCACACTGCTCGTTTGCAGTCATTGGAAGCCCGCCCCTCATTGCAGTCATCGCAAGCCCGCCCCTCAGCAGACCGTATGTTTTTTTAAGTACTTTACAACCCTCGCAAGACAAAAGTCTTGCGAGGGTTGTAAAGTGTACTGCCACCTTAAGGCTGGATTCCAATGTTTGCATGTTTGATTAAAGGAGAACTATGGGGTTAGGGCTTTTGCCCATAGTTCTCCTTAGGGTAACGGGAGGACACAAACTAGTGTCCACCCGTCACCCTAGGCTCAGTATACCGCAAGCTGTAGCTCGCAGTATACTGAGACGCGGCAGTATACCGAGACAATTATGCCGGGATCTGCCCAGATGCGTGACTGACAGCTGGCTCTGCCTATCTAGAGGCAGAGCCAGCTGTACCCGCCCCCTCCCCTGTCTGTTCCGCCAGCCAGCGCTGGCGGATCGGAGCGGGGAATCCAGCCCCTCCTCTGTCACGGCAGAGAGCCGTGACAGGATTGAGAGGTGAGCGAACGCCGGTATGTGTTCGCTCACCTCCCGATCTACTGAGCGGACCTGTGACAGTCTTATTGTCACAGGTCGGCTAGAACTATGAGGTGAGTGAAAAGCACTCACCCCATAGTTCTCCTTTAAACGGTAATTCCACTTTCCCAATACGAATTTTGGAAAATGGAATTACCCTCACCAATTTGCCCCCCGTCTAACCCCCCTGCTCTTACCTTGGAGCAAACGTTCTTTATGCTTCATGGCTGTTGGTGACCACCTGACCACACTGACCAATGAGAAGTACTTAGCAAAAAGCACTCCTCATTGGTCAGGTGACCACGATGACTATTGAGTGCTTTCCATTTGCGAGTTGGATATAAAACACTGACCACAGGGCTGAGCTGCTGTGTACAGAGTACAGATAGTGCACTGCTACCCAAAAAGGGGGAAGGGGCACTCCCTCCAAGATAAGAACTGCTTTGGGGTGGGGGGTGGAGTTTGCAGATTGGTAGGTGTAATTCCATTTTCCCAAATTTGCCTGGGAAAGTGGAATTACCTTAAAAAATAATATAGCATGTACAATTGCTACACCGGCCATTTTGAAATTGAATGTCATTAAAAATTACCTTCCTATTTGCGTCACATTGATGTAAGTTATGATGCACATTAGATACAAAGTGCATTGCAACACAATGACATGTTTCCATTGATTTTAATGAAAACGCACAATGGGGAAAACCATTTAACCTATGAAGTTAATGGCACCCCATACACAGTCAGGAAAAGTGTGTTTTTTTTCTGAACACAGAATCACAGATAAAAAAAGCGTGACGCATGTAGCTGAATTTGCTATACGAGCTACTTTCTTGCGTTTGTCCACGTGCAGGCACCCATTGAAATCAATGGGAACGCGCAACAAATGCAGGGAAAAAAACATGTGTGATGCGAAAGGGGACTTAATGCAAATTTAGGCATTTGCAAAAACAAAACATAATAATAATAACAATAAACACACACTGGGGGGAATTTATCAACACTGCAGCAGACAAAAACTGGAGCAGGTGTGCATGTCAACCAATGAGCTTCTCTCTTCCCAACCTGAAAGAAGCACTTTCAGGGAGGTGTCCCTCTCATTTCCGGGAGGTTTTCCCCCACCCCCCCCCCCCCCACCCACACACACACACACACACACACACACACAAACACATCTATGTCCTTACTGAGGTATGGACATGCAGTAACATGGATAAGAGGAAGTGTCAATGGACTACAGCTGCGGTGATGTCACTGCACTTCTATTCTAGTGAGAACTACATGTCCCCCACATGCTGCAGTAACTGATGAGACTTGTAGTTTCCACATTCACATATCCTAGGCTTGCCACCTGTCCAGGATTCACCCGGACAGTTCGGGTTTTGAAAGCTGTGTCCGGGTTTCATGACAGCAGAAACCCAGACACAAGATGTCAGGCAAACAGGGGCAACCAAAATTATGATAGGGCTACTGGCCCCCCCCCCTGAAAATAGTCTCAACTGTGATATTTACATATGAATGGGTGGCGCTATTTACATATGAATAGGCTATGACTTATTTTGCCAAAAAAATGTCGCTAGAGTGTTCAGGTTTCACTTGAAGAAAAGGTGGCAACCCTAACATATCCTGTAAGAGGATCTGTGAAGGGATGACGCAGGTGTGTAGGCAGAACCATGCATCACCGCTCTGAATTCAAAAAGGTGAACAAGCCTGTGGGGAAAAGAACCTCGCAATTTGGGTAAGTACAGGTTCAGCTGTAATGGAATACAGCATCTATTAACTAGAATTGCAGGAATAAAACAAACATAACTTTATTTCAGTACAGCAATAATCACTTCACCGTGGACTGTTATAGCAGACTTTCTGTTATCAGACACGCTGTTCTATTACTAGAATAATGAAATAATTGTCGCTATGATTAATATATTTCTCGGGCTGATGGAACTTATTATGAAATAAGTCAAGGAAAACGTTCAGTGTTTTCGGAGTAATTTATAGGTGTTTTTTTTATCTTGTTCCTTAATCTCTTATTAATGTTCCAGGCAGTTAAATATTGTGACCAATTACAAGAACATATTGTAGCCCACGCTAATCCATTTCTGACACAAGGTTTTTACACAGAACATATTTGCTATAGAACACCAAAACTTATCATCAGGCTTTTGTGAAATATTTTCTTAATGTCTCCAGATAAGATAAATATTTCCAGGCCTTTGGTATGAGATTTTGTTTTTCAAGCAGGCTTCAGTAATCCTGTATGGGAGATATTTCCCCATAGGTGAAGAGAAGTTGCCACAGCTGTTTCTCATGTTGATGATGTCATAGCTGCATAAAACACCACCGAGACTGAAGGCCTTTGTTAGAGGTGATACTCGCATAGCAGTTCATTCTAGTATATAAGCACGAAAGATTATTATTCTTATATTCACTTATTAAAGGGAATTGGTCAATGTAGAATTACAGGGCTGCCATTGCAAAACAGTCACAGCTTCCATATTTCTTTTCTGGCAGCTTTGTATAAAATGTATGAATAGCTACATTTCTTTTACAATTTGGATGCATTGGTAAGGGGTTAGAGGTCCTGTGTCCCAGATCAGTTCTGCAGCTGCAATGCTCATCTGTTACCTGCATTTCTGCAAGTATGCAATGCTCATCTGTTACCTGTATTTGCCAAAACATGCAATGCTCATCTGTTACCTGTATTCCCTCAAACATACAAGGCTGTGCTGTCACCTGCAGTTCCACGAACAAGTAGCCATCTCCTACCTAGGATTTCTAGATGTCGCCCGACCCCACCTGCTGATTAATGTAGCAACTTCTCAGCTGGTTCCTGACAGTATTTTAATGGTACTCGCAGAGTCCTGCTAGTACGTCCAATGGTTTTTAAGAAATCTGTTCTAGTACTTCCAATAGTACTCGCAGAATCCCTGCCAGGACTTTTAGGCCAGGTTCACACTTGGGCGACCCGTGATCGTGCATGAAACCGGGCGGTCACAGAATCACACATCACCGCTGATCTCGCTGGCAGTTCCATTCTTTTCTAATTGCACCCCAGTCACGCCAGGCAGATCACGCGGTTTCCTTCTGCGATTCTGCCCGTGGAATCATGGATGATAGCGGCTGGGAAAAACGCGCATTGCAAAAAAGGTACAAGTTCTTTTTTTCAGCGATGGCCGCGCAGCAAACGCTATGTGCAACTGCGCACAAATGCATGTCCCAGGATCGCCCAAGTGTGCATCTGGCCTTAATGGTACTCGCAGAATCCCTGCCAGGACTTTCAGTGGTGCTTCTGGAATCCCTGCCAGAGCCATGTTCAGTTCCTTAGCCAAGCCCTGAGTAGCTGTTCTGCAGCACTTTAGTTCGCTACAGCAGCTTCACTGAACGCTTCGACGGCACAGTGCTATGAAAAATGGCAGAGGATAATATTTTTGACTAATAAATACAATTTTCCAAAAAATATTTGGTGTGCTCATCCACCAAAACATTAAAGTTCTCACACTGAATTGATTTCCTGCATCTGCATTCAGGCACCTTTTTCCAGAGCTGCCAGGTGTGCCCACAGTTAAAATGGCCACTGGTGCTCTGTCCCTACCTTCTCCATCTCTCAACGTTCTGCATCCACATTCACTTCCGCTGCGAGTGCTGACTTGCAGCACAGCCTTCAGCAGCGATTTGCTAACTCAGCACTCGCAGAGGCTGAGCAACTAAACATGCCTCAGAAATCGCATAATGCATCTGACTCTGGAAGTCATGCCTGTGGCTGTCTTGCAATGCCTCATGGAATTTGTATTTTTTCACACAGCTGGAGGGCTGAAGTTTGGCTAAACCTGACCTAGGCCTTCAATGGAATGGAAACTGGTAGTGTTTCCTTTAAAGGAGAACTATGAGGTGAGTGATTTTCACTCATCCTCATAGTTCTAGCCGACCTGTGACAATTAAACTGTCACAGGTCGGCTCAGTAGATCGGGAAGTGAGCGAACACATACCGGCGTTTGCTCACTTCTCGATCCTGTCACTGCAGAGAGCCGTGACAGGGGAGTGACTGGATTCCCCCCTCCCCTGTCCGATCCTCCAGCGCTGACAGGCGGAACGGACGGGGGACGGGACGGGTACAGCTGGCTCTGCCTCTAGTTAGGCAGAGCCAGCTGTCACTCACGCAGCTGGGTGGATCCAGACATAATTGTCGTGATCCGTTTCCGCTGCGGCGTCTCAGTATACCGCGAACTGTAGCTCGCGGTATACTGAGCTTTGGTTGACGGGAGGACGCTAACCCCATAGTTCTCCTTTAACAGTAATTTAGGGGGAATGTGAATGTATTTGTGTCATGAGCCATGCTTGACTTCTCTAAAATCTTTATACTAAATCGAAGATCAAAATATTTTGTACTTTTTTTTTGCATGCAAAATGTTATGTTCTTATTTGTCAGCACACATTAGTTTGATGAAAAACATTTAGTTATAATGGCTGAAAGAGAAATGTTGTGAAATGGAAGTTCGTCATGACAATAGCACTGTAAAGTGGATTCAGCAGTCAGATATTCCTGTAGAAGTGTATTGGACGGTGAAGGGAATGCATTGCTTTGATCATTCTTGTGGTGGGCGGCTTACTGCAGCAACATACCAAACAGAAAAAGTACATCGCTTGACTCAGAAAAGATGAGTTCACTAATTGGAATTTGTTCCACCACTAATTTTATTACAAAACACTCAGAATCTGCCCTCCTGCTTATCTGAATGATGTAACGGGATAATAGCCTGATGTCTGATTATAGGGAGGTTTGAGCTGCAGTTATCACATAACTGTTGAAGGTAATAACATATGTCAATGTCTGGATTAAATATAACAGTCTTACGTCTCATATATTTCTTAAGAATATAAACTGTATGTTCTGCACCTAGCAACCGGTTTCCCAATTTTTCAAGTTACATAAAAGGAGTGCAGACGGGTTACTGAATGGTAAGACAGACGGTTATGTCAGACATATTAAAGATGAACTCTAGGCAGAAATAAAAGAAACAAATGAATGCAGCTCTGTAATTATAACTACACTATGTAAATGTATTTCTGAAGTGCAAACAGTGTATGTACCTGAATTTCACATCCTTTTGCAATGCCTATACAGCCGGGCTTCAGAATAGGAGGAAGAAGCAGCACAAGGAGGCAATCAGTTCATGTGCTGACAAGAAGCATGCTGAGGGGAAGAGAAAGCAGAGAGACAGAAATGAGCTCATCACTGTGCTGCTTCTTCTTTCACTGTCCGGTCACAGGGTGAGCTGGGTTCAGAGGAATTGAGTTGAATGATGGCTCTCAGACTTAGGACATCTAGTAGTAGAAAAATGTACTGCGGAGGAAATCTCTGGATCAAAGCTAAATATTGCAGCAAAAGCTGGTTTTGTTGGTTTAACTTTTATTGGGCTGCTCACTTTTATCTTCTTAGATTCTAGCTGCAGTCCTGCTTTAGGCTGGCTTTGCACCAGTCACCCACTAAAACAATCCTTTTAGCTTGCGGCCGGTATCTGCAGGATGGCAGATAGGGCACTGTTTACTTTTTTTTTTCTTTATTGGCAGTGTACAAATTATACACTCCATTCAGGTCTCTGCACAGTAGTGCAGTGTTCTGTGATGTGATGGAGTGGCCTCCAGTCCTGCCCAATGCACTGCGGAGATATGCAGCATGTCTGAATTTGTCTACACCACACATCACACCAGCATTGTGGTGCGCACAGCACACATAGAAAACATTTGTTTTCTGTGTGCCCTCCTTCTGTGTGCTCTCCTCCTGTGTGCTCTCCTCCTGCTGAGTAAGTGGCTAATTTAAACATTTCAAATGTAGCTGTATGGCCATACTACAGTCGTAAAATGCGGGCCACAATGTGGAGATCGGAGTATGACAGATAGCGTTATCAGCTCTCCGTTATAAATATACTCCTTTGTGAGTTTTTCTCAGCTTTACTTGCTTCAGAGTCCCAAAGCAAGGTAATTGGAGAGTTAATTTGGTAAAGGAAAATTCCACCTTCATTTAAAAAAAAATAATATTGCATGTAAAATTGCAATTTTTTTGCAGCCATTTGCCAAAAGAAGCCATCTTGTAATTATTTATTGTTATTAAAAATGACCTTTCCATGTCAATCTTAAGCCGCTACAATTTTTAAAACTGTTCGAGTTAGTTCACACCATAAGCAGTGCGTTCGGGTCCGATTCTGGCCGGAACGCACTGCAAGCCGGCTCATTATTTTGTGGGGCTGGAGGGGGTATGGTGGGCCATTGAAGTGAATAGCACCGTATCCATGCCCTCCGGCCGCAATGCGATCGCCCGCATGGGATCGCAGGGCACATTGTGCCTGCAGTGCGGTCCTGTGCGATCAAAATAGTGCTTGCAGCATTTTAAACGCACCGCAACGGGCCGCACTGCAGGCACAATGTGCCCTGCGATCCTGTGTGGGCGATCGCATTGCGGACGGAGGGCGTGGCTACGGTGCCATTCACTTCAATGGCCCGCCACGCCCTCTCCAGCCCCACAAAATAGTGAGCCGGCTGCAATGCGAGGTATGAACTAACCCTTCAAACAGTTCAATGCAATATGACAACCTGTAGGTGTTCCATACACTGTTGGCATACAGAATGCCCCCAGAAATGTAATTTCCTGCTTGTGCGATTGGCTCACAGATTTTCCCAAGTCAGCACTAAGATACAAGTAAATTTCTAAGCATCCCCTTCAATAAAAATTTCATTTTTGGTTAGATAGTCTTAGAGGGCCCATTCACACCACATCCAGATCATTTCCAGATCAGTCCAGATTGTTTCTGGACCCAAAATGCATCCTAATGTATCCCTATGCATTTTCTGAAAACAAAAGGGAACAGAGCGCCACCTCCGTGTGTAAAATCGTTTATTACAATAAATAAAACAAGGGATAAAAGTACTCACAAACAAACGTTTTCATCAGGCTTGAACAACAAATGAGAGGCCACACTGTCTGTTAACCCAACATGGTATATCCCCGACCATGTAACACGGTAGTCTCCGGTCACATCACCGTCCACCGACCGCAGTCAGCCAAGATTGACGCGTTTCAGGGGCAAGCCCCCTTCCTCAGAATCATAATAATGATTCTTGTTAAAGCCTGATGAAAAGGTTTGTTTGTGAGTACTTTTATCCCTTGTTTTATTTATTGTAATAAACGATTTTACACACGGAGGTGGCGCCCTGTTCCCTTTTGTTTTCTATGTTCGTGGTGGAAGCCCCAGAGCCTTGGATGAGTAGCCCCTCAAGTCTGTGTAAAAAACTGTGATAAACTGTTGAAAACTTTGAGTGTGCAACAGCAAGTGCATTGTTCAGCTGGCAGCCATTAGCGCCAAGAGCTAAAGAAAACTTTTTGTCCTATGCATTTTCTGGCCTATGTTCACAACGGCGCAGTCTGTTCCGGACCAGATCAGAAAAATACTGCATGTCTCATTTTGTCTGGTCTGGAATGTACTGGAACTGCGGGCAGGTTCACACCATTTTCCACAGGGCTGTAGCTAGTTAGCTACCATGGGGCGAGTGAGGCACTCCCCTCAGGTGCAGCTGAGAGGGGGCATAGCTGGCCTGGCTGAACAACCCTGTCCCTGTTGCAGACATGGCATATAAAACAGAGCATGTTGCTCCTAATCAGCAAAGGGGCTTGCACCCGTTTGTTGATTAGGAGCAGGGTCTGTTATGTTTTATGCCTACAACACTCTTTGTTATTTCCCCTAGTATGTATGTAAAATGAAAAGCTAATTACCCCTGTCAGCTCTATGATTCAGAAACCCTGTTTAGAAATAAAATATTGCCCAATAAGGACAGTACGATATCAAAAAGAGCCAAATACAAAGCACTTGGAGAAAACTCAGATGATTTAAATAAGCAATGAGAACATTGCACAAAGAAAGAAGTAGTGAGTGATGAGTGAGAACTGCTGATGACTTGCCAGTGTGTTGCTACTCTTTCATTGTCCAATCAGCAGGCAGCGGACAGGAAGGTGACACCACCGAATTACTTACAGAAAAACTGATTTTGCCCTATGGGTTGTGCTGTCTGGCAGAACGATGTCTGGGATATGAATCACAAAAATGGCTGGACAGAATTACAAATTCACATATTCAGTATTTCAACTGTGGATTTAACTGTTTGCCTGCAATTCAGCTTTAGCAATAAACAACATATGGTACTGAGAAGTATAGCAAAGATAAAATGAAAGCGGGGACGATAAAAGGAAGAATGAAAAAGAAAAAAAAAGCAACTAAAAAATAGTTGCTGATGTATGTAAAATGATAAGAAACAGATAACTATAAACAGGCAAAACAGTTGTAAATCAAAACTGTGCCACCAGGCATCTTTTACTTCCTCTACCTTCCGGAGCATGACTAGTTGTAACCTATCAGCAGATTGGACAGTATTTATGGGTATTCACTATCGGCAAATCTATAATCTGGGTCGAATCATGATCTGAGCACTTTGGTTTGCTCACCTCTAATCACTGATCACCTGTAATCATTGCCTTACTGTGATTGTCTATGCAGGAGGTGGTGTGGGAATTATTCCAGCCAAAGAATCTTAGCAGATGTTTCAGGAATGCTGCATATCTCCAGAGACTATACAGTTGCTGAGAGGAGCGGGTTTGTGTTTTCTTATCAAGTTAATAGGCTGTTTAATATTCATCTATGGAATCTTGAAACCATCAGTGTTAAAGCAGACCTGCATTCAAATATTAAGCTAAAGCCATTTAAACTATTTAGCTTGATATATAAAAAAAAGTAATGGAAAGAAGGAAATATGTATCCTGTCTGGAGAAAATCCTGCTATGGGATCCCTTTACCGACAGTTAAGGGACTAAAACCTAAGCATCCCAGCAAGACTGTTCAACATTGAAAGCTTATCTCTGGATACAAAAAAGCCCTCCCCGTGCAGTGGGGCTACCCCCGCACTACAAGGGTTGACTGCTTCTTTATGTGTAGCGATATGGTGTAAAGCAGTTGCACTTACCTGATCACTGCTCCCCCGTCAGTCAGAGCTCATGTCTCTTCCCTCCACTCCAGCTGTGGAATGTCCCTCGCTATGGACCCTGCATTAGACATGATGACGACAGTAGACTCTGACCGCTTGAGCGGAGGGAAGAGGACGCTTCGGGCACTGGTTTTGGACCCCGTGGGAGCAGGGATCAGGCAAGTTGAACTGTTTTAAAGATTCCCCGTAGACAAAGTCAAGAAGTTAACCCTTGCAGGGCTAAACCATTAAAAAAAAATATAGAAGTCAAATATCAGGTTATACACATTGCCTGCTTCCCTATAAGGCCTCATGCACACTACCTACCAAAACGCTGAGTTCGGGTACATTTGAAGCTTATTTCTAAATGCACCTGGACTCATGAAATGTTTTTCTATGACTGAATGCACACCTAGGCGTCCAGCAGCGTCTAGGTGCCTTAAGTCTAGGCCAGTTTACTCAAAATAGAAAGTTCTGCGTTCTGGGTCCATATAGCCCAGTTGTATGGGGCTAAACGCGACTAAGCCCGGCACAGAAAAAAGTGATCTGGGAAGCATAAAGTTGTTTATACTTACCAGGTATTAAGTTCAAACACCTGCATTTATTTATTTTTTGCAACATACCAGTACCCACCTCAACTCAGCATTATGGTGGGACTAGGGCTCATCGAAAACAGTTGTTTTCTATGTGCCCTGGTGTTGTGCCTGTGTTAATCATAATCAATGCAGCTCAACTGATGTGGTGTGAACGAGCTCTTAGGGAAATTTACATTGACATTTTAGCAGACAGGAAGTGAGGTAACCCACTTCCTGTCTGCGTCATTGGGGAGATTTTGTTCACTTTCTGTCTCAATGTTAGACTCACAAAGGAAGTGAAGGAAAACCTCTGTAATATGTACAGACACGGCTATAAAACCGGACCGAGTTTATATTTCCTTCCTTCCTACTCTGTCAAAAAGAAAGTGTTGACTGGAGTTGGACTTTAGGTCATTTAACTCCCTACTATCTACCAAAAACAGTTTTGAGTGGACTGACCCTCTAATGAGATGTTCTATGACCTTGATTTTTTATTTATTTTTGCATCAGGAAAAAGAGGAGTTTAGCTTCTGACACATCTCTGACAACATCAGTGCAGACAAAATTGGGGGTCACCAATAGAGGCCTAATTTGGAGAATTATATAGTGTCTTTTCCGTACCCAGCTTAAGCCTGGTTCAATCACATGACCCGTCATATCTGACCAATATCTCATCAGATGAAAGCCTGGAGAGGAAAAGTTGTAATTCTTCAGGCTGTGTTTGTACTGGAAAACTCCTGAACACTGCTGGCTGAGTGGGAGACACTTCACTTTTCACAAGTGCTCATCATCTGTTTAAACTGCAGTATATTTAGCTTTGCAGAGATTCCACAGAATATAAGCTGCTGCTTTACATGAAGGTTTTCCTGTCTCCATTTATATAAATATTTTGAAAGGACTGACCTGATGGGGTGGTCTGTTGTCTGCAATGACCTGGGAGCTTGGAACTGTTCATTTTCACATTCTGTCCTAATGATCCCAGTGATATAAGATGAGCAGGCTGCCACATCTCAACTCCCTATGTTGTACTGTAAACAGAGATGTTTCATGGAGCTGATCTGCCTGAAGAAGCTAGCCGGAATAAACTTGGGAATCTTCTTAAGAAGCCGTTACAGTTTACACAGTGCAAGTCAGTGACAGACTCCAGTTCACATGCCATGTGTGAGCTAGTAAAAAACGTGTTTAGTATAGCTCTGTAATACATGGACATTTTCCCATGTTTTGAAAATGATGCAAGTACAGAGAAATACCCGTTTATCCTTCCAGAAATCCAGTGGGCTTCTAACTTTCTGTGTGAACTGACAACACTGCCTCTGTTGCACTGAAATCCCGATAAGTGTTCTCAGCCATGTTCAATTCTCTCCTGTTAGACTACAGAAATGTTATGAAGATGATGAGAGGGGGAAAGTGGCCCTAACGCAGCATACCGGTGATGTAAAAAAAACAGCACATTTAAAAAGTGCCATGCAGTGCTTTATCATGGACATTTTCCCATGTTTTGAAAATGATGCAAGTACAGAGAAATACCCGTTTATCCTTCCAGAAATCCAGTGGGCTTCTAACTTTCTGTGTGAACTGACAACACTGCCTCTGTTGCACTGAAATCCCGATAAGTGTTCTCAGCCATGTTCAATTCTCTCCTGTTAGACTACAGAAATGTTATGAAGATGATGAGAGGGGGAAAGTGGCCCTAACGCAGCATACCGGTGATGTAAAAAAAACAAAAAAAAACAGCACATTTAAAAAGTGCCATGCAGTGCTTTGCAATGTGTTTAGGCACTCAGGAGCATTCTGCAAAACGTGTTCCGTTCAAGTTGTATATTACTGACAGGGTCATACCATCTTAAAAAACATGACAATTGCAGATATCTGTATACACACTCACTCAACTTAGTGACTCGGAGCCTGTTAAAAATGCAGACTCTCCAAATAAAAGTTTCTGCAGGGACCCTATGGTATGGACACTCCAGCCTCAGTGACGCAACCCTTTTCTCATCATGCCTAAATGAGTGCCACCTGAGGCGGCCACCTCAATTGGCCTAATTAGTGGCTTGGCCCGGCAGTGTTGATATCTTTTAAGACATTCTAGTAGCCCATCATTAATGCTGATACCCTGTCTTCAATACATACTCAGCCACTGTCCTGCAATAGGCATATAATATAAGGAATATTTGAAGATCACCTGGTCTGCATGCTTCTTCTGGGTCAATGACCCATTAATGCCATTAACTCCAGCTATGCATGTTTTTTTGCTTTAGTTGGCCAGCATCTTCAAAAGTAGCATAATTTAACCCATTTCCGAAAGAGCCAAGAATGTCAAGGCACCACACTCTAGGGGTTCATCATCAGGCTATCCTTGACTAATTTGAGAATTCTCAAAGAGAATTCCTTGAGAATTTTGCAGGGAGCGGCAACACCTTTCTCTAAAGCATTCTGGATGCACCCACCACTGGAGGAAAACGAGGACCAGTGCGCTCATGTTTTCTAGACTGAAGACACTTTAAAACAGGCATGTACATTTTTTTTTAAACAGGGCCAGGGAGGTACCCCAGCGATGGGTTTGCAAAGGAGATATTGAAATGCGAGGTGCAAAATGTTACATTTTATAGGTAGAGTAATAGATAGACAGAGGCCTCTTAGTTTTACTTACAAACATGTGATATAATTAGATTCTACATGAATTAAAAGTGAAAAGCTTTAGCTCCAGTCGCAAAGGCTTAGAAGTAGCAATCTTTGCTAAAAGTTCTTAATTGTTTTTGGCTCTTAATAACTAGAATTATAGTGTATTAAACCACATGGAATACTTTGCTTTTTACCATGTGAGGGATCAGTGGAAAACTTCTCTGCATATATTAGGGATAATGTGCCACTTGAATGACTCATTACCTCACTCAGTTTTATTCAAGTAAAGAAAAAGTATAAAGATAATAGTCTTTCCCACACATATATTTGAATTTACCCTTTAGGCTCTGCCATGGATTACTGTGGACCCTCTATGTCACTAAAAGTGAGGGAATGCTAAAGGAGTTACAGATTTTGATTATGACATTCCCAGGAGGTGACTCTTGGGTTTGTTCCACTGGGAACAGGTGAAAAGCAATTGAAGAAATACAAAATAATCAAGCAAAAGAATAGTCCATAATTAGCAGATGTTGGGGTAGTAGCACTCAGACAGAATTGAATAAAGGAAACTTGTCAGGTTAGGCAGCAATCAAACAATGTCATACTAGGAAGATGGTTAGGATTCATGGGACAAAACCTCCCAAGAACAGGGAGAACCCTTTGCTTATTAACTGACATTGAGCAGAATTTCTACTTGACACCTAGTGACATTATAGTCACGCTACCTTGTGCCTGCCCTCAATGACAGCATGCCCAACCAAAGAGGAAAGGCACTGGAATAAGATCTGGCTCCGTGGATGAAAGACCAGTGGTTGCCAATGGAAGGTACATGGCTTCTTACATGCTCTCACCATCTGAATAGAGAGGTAGTGGGGTGAGTGACAACATTGGAGTTGCTGCCAGATTTAAATGGCTTTTGACTAAGGACTGTGCCTGAAGGACTGTGATGTTGCCCTTGGCTGGGTGCTGTGGACAGAAGCTCTTAATGTTTGATTTTTTTAAATACATGATGGAGGAGGGGCTAAAGGATAAGAGGACCTTGCATTATGAACATGTACAAAGAAAAATATGTAAGCTGCCACTGCCAACTTCTTGCTGAAAATATTGTTCTTGTAGCTGTCTCTGGTTTCAATACTTTCTGAGTCACTGAGCCAGACAAAAAAAGCAGTTAGTGGAGTCAGAAAAACGAACCTGCGTACTTGTTCCAGGTCAGTGATTTAGAAAGTACTGAAGCTGTTGTAATGGCAGCCCGAGTCTTTCTTAACTAACGCAGCAATGATACACACACAAAAATATAAATATATTTATATATCTTTTAGATAAGTTATGCTTGACCCCACCCCTTTCCACCTTCCAAGTTTTTCCACTTCCCACATTACGACACCAATGGAGAGGGTTAGGAGGCAGGTCCTAGCGTGACTTTTACAGAAAAAGTTAAGATTTGCATATAACTTCAGTGCTTACATCTCTTGGTCTACTGACTGCCTCAACATTCAGTTTCCACTTCTATGGACCTCTGCTTTTCCATTTTTTTAATCATATGCTTAGTTTAAATAGCTTATTTCAAAGCTAAACTCTGGGCATTAACCATCTCCCCCAACACATCCCAACTAATCATTAAAGTGGTTCTAAAGCCTCTGGTTTTTTTGCTTATATTTACTGCTATAAAACAGTAGATATAGGCAAAAAGTGAAGAAAAAAAAAACGCTTTAACAGCGGTTTACACTTACCTTGTTTTGGCTGCGCGCTCCCGTCCGAGAAAACGAAACTGCTCCGGCGACCACAAAGCATCTTGGGGCGGGCGCATGCGCAGCTCGGATTCTCGGCCGGGAGACGAGCAGAGACGCAAGGTAAGTTTATGGACGCGTGCACCCGCATGCAGACACCGCTGGATCGGAAGTGCCTGCAAGCATAGAGGAGTCAGCGCTGGATTGGAGAGCCGCCGCACCGCTGGAGGGACAGATGAAAACATCAGGAAAGAAGAGGAAGATCGGATTAAGAGACATCATTTACGGTAAGTGGTAACATTAACATTGGGGGAGGGAAAGAAAATATCCTTTGATGTCACTTTAAGTCCACTTTAAAAAAATCACAAGCAAAAAGCTTTGTTTACTTACCAATTTGCACTTGGTAACAAGGGAGGATGGAGTCGGCTTCCCGGCCAATTAGGAAGCCGGGCGGCGTGTATTGACTCGCCACCCACCTTCCTGATTGTTGGGAAGGTGGCCAATCAGGAAGCCAGGCAGCTAGTC
>NW_017307109.1:82024-84975 GCF_000935625.1 Nanorana parkeri | reverse complement strand
CCCCCCCCACGCATGCAGCCCGGGCCCTAAATCATCCTTGCCTAGGGAAGGAAGGAGAAGGTGAGAACAAGCACCTGCAAAACATGATGTGTATGTGTGGGGGGATTAGAAGTAGGGTGAGTTGCATTTATGTCTGCTTTGAGGTCTTTCTTCAAGCACTTCCTGCTATAGGGTAACAATGATCTATCCCTGTGTCCCACTTGTGCTCCTACAGTATTATTCTATCACATGCCTTCAAATATAAACTACAAGTGGACCTTTTAACACACATCATACCCACCCTGAGAATGACTATGCAGCCTTCACTGGAGTGCATTTATATAAACATGAAGTAACTACAGGAGATTAGCAGCACTGAGATGCAACAAAGGGTGAAAAAGGTATAAATAAGTATTGTATTTTTAAAAAAAATGGTAGTTGTTCATAATGCTCAGAGTTTTAATAAAGTAAATATCAATCAGTTAGGGTTTACCACTGCCGTAGTCATCAACATCAGACATATTTCAAGCAATCTGTTGCTAGTTAAAGAATGTTTTTTTTTTGCTGTTGTCACTTTAAAGTAATGTAAACCCTGACAATGAACTTCTTTTGCTTGGCCCATTTTTGGCTCCATTCGCACAGTAGCGGTTGTCCACGCGTATTTGGCCAGCCAAATACGCGCAGAACCGCTTTAAACAAAAAAAACAATGCACTTTATTGTGCATTGAAAAATAAAGCTTGAAAAAGAAAACTAATGCAGCCATCACATCTAAAGACTGGTAAGCTGCAATATATTCAATTTTTGTTTTGGGATTTAGATATGCTTTAATTTTTCACTGATCTGGTGAATTATGGTTGCTTGCTATACTTGCTGCCCCTTGTATTGTAATGATTCCTCTTACTCGTTCTGTATGTTTATCATCCCCTGTTACAGAGCTAAAACAAGTGCTTATCAAAAACTAGGAGCGGCGTAACCTCAGGAGATCATCTGCTTGACAAATTATCCAGAGCTAAAAAAATTGTGGTTGGAAGAGTTGAGGTCCAGTCTACCTGTCACACTATGAGTAGCTAATGTAGGAACAAAGACATGTGTATTGTATTATGTTACATTACATATAAACATATATACATTACCTGTCCACATTATGTCAGGAAAGACAATTGACCCTGTGGTAATAACCACTGAGGTATGTCTTGTAGAAGTTAGGCTTTTTAAAAGATTAAGTGGTCCTCAAAGCCAAACATTTGATGTTACTTCATAAAATATGTCTATCAGCAATCTGAAATTTGAGTTAGTGCTTGGGGGAAACGGGGAATTCCACACACTGGAAAATGAATATGATGCAGGAAAACTGCTCAGAACAAGTATTCCAGCTGAACATTTGCAGTATATTTTATTTTGTATGCTTTAACTGTATAGGCAAACATTTTGTTTTAGTTTTGTATGGATTTGTGAAAGGTTAGACTCCCAGCTAGTTTATGATGCTGTGTCCCCGCTGGGGAAATTCACCCTATTTGTTTGTCCTGGTGACCATTATCCCTGAGACAGAAATTGAGGGGAAATGCTAAATTTTTCATCTTTGTCAGTTGTCACCAAAGTAAGACTCACAGGTAAATCATCCAATGGAGACAACTTCTCCTTTATTGAGATTTATTCTCATTTCCTGTTGCATCTCTAGGACAAGCAGTATAAGAAAATCTCACAACTTTCAGTGAAATAAATAACCTAACAGAGGTTTTTACCCTTCCCAATTCTCTGTAAAACACGTTTTTTTTTTAAATGTTTCTTTGCTTTTTGTACAATTCAAGTTTCAGTGCTGGGTAAAACTGGGTGTATTGATAAGCACATTGACACTTGACTCACCCAAAAAACTTCAGTCATGAGACTCCGCAAACTCCAAGCTAGATATTACTAATTTCCCGTTCTCAAATTTAGATATAGAGACCATTTCCTGGTTTCATACCAAGCAGTATCACAGATTGTCAATTTTTTTGTGCCTTCGAAAGTATTTAGAAGGAAACCTTGTCTATACACTATGGCCGTGGACTGGTATTAAGTTCCATAGAGTGCATGCTCTAGCACCGTGGTTCTCAACTGTGAACTCTGTTCAGTGGGTTGCCACGTGCCTTATACTGAGCTAGGTGAGAGGCTCCTCAGCCTCCTAGCACAGCACCGTCAGTTAATGTGCCAAGCAGCCATTCAAAATATGCTGCCTGGTGCCAAGTGTCAGCTTGAGGTGGGCTGGGGGTGTAGCCACGAGTGAGCCCCATCTATCCGTGCATTACTTACAGCTGCCTCTCATGCCCAGTAGAGGTACCTAGACCGAAGTGATGGATGGGGCTCTGTCACAGCACAGCAGCGCAGGCTGAGAATCCACTCCAGTTTTTGTAAGGTAAGGAGACTGAGTGGATCTTTTAACCACTTCAAGACCAGGTGTTTAGACCCCCTTCCTGGCCAGGCCATTTTTCAGTATTCAGCGCTGCAGTACTTTGACTGACATTTATTCCGTCATGCAACGCTGTACTGAAGTTAATTTTATACCATTTTTGGGGGACAGATAGAGCTTTATTTTGGTGGTATTTAATCACCACTGGGGTTTTTATTTTTTACTATAATTAGGAAAAATGAAAGAAAATTTTGAAAAAAAAAAGTACTGGGGGGGGGGGGAACCGATCGGCACCCCATACAAGCGATCCGGATCGCTTGTATGGTAACAGGCACCGCTGCCTGTGTTTACATTTCGGCCATTTCCCGCTGTGGGTGTGTCTGAGCGGACGTCTAAAGACGCCTGCTCAGATCTAGAGAGGTTAAAAATTAAAACTTTTTATGGAGCGTGTGAGAATGTCTATATGGGAAATTGTGCCTGTGATTGTGTGTGTCTGTCAGTGTTTTTGAGCACCCATTCACACTACTATAGTGCGTTAATCGCACAGTCCTGTGCGAATAATGCATTGTATTAGGGACATGCGGT
>NW_017307109.1:80663-81988 GCF_000935625.1 Nanorana parkeri | reverse complement strand
TGAGGGCGGGGCTGGGGAATGCCTCACCCCGAGCAAGAGGTACCGCACGTCACTGCATTGTACCATGCACTCACACCTATTGCGCATCCAAGATGTCAACCTAGGAGAACAGCTATAGGGTAATCAGGAGGAAGCACATTCTGCAACAAAAACTGGGTGTGGCTAACTTGTTTATGCAGCGTAGCTTTGCACACACAGGAAAAAGGTGACTAAGGCCTCATTCATTTGGGCAGATATCTTCTTCACTGGTCAGAATCAGTAATTTTGGCAGATGGAGAAACTTCATCACCATTCACACTTATGTGCGAACAGCCGCAGCTGTGGCCATATTTGTAAGCTGTACAAATCAATGGGTGGGGCCACCACTGTTCGCATGTAACTGATCCTATGCAATTAGGGCCCCTGACCAGCCCTGGATGCGAACTGTCTGCGTTTTCTGGCTGCATACAAACTTGACACAGCTAATTGTCTAGTTTGAATGCAGTCATAAAACAGAGTGCTGCTGCATCTAAATGTGGCATTTTAGCAGGGTCGTAGCAGCCTATCTGTCCATGTGAATGGTGCCTTAGGAATATGTACAGTAGAAATGTACAAGAATGTTAAGCAGACACAGGAAATTATGTGTTGCACTTGGTAAAAAGGAACAGATGCAAAAAAATAATTCCAGGAGCAGTTGTACTATGCAGTGTCCATGAAGACATACATGCAAATACTGAGAATTACAACCAGAATATATAATAGGAGCAGTGCTACAGGGCAGCATCCATACACAAAAAATGAGAACTGGTAGTGAGTATTGCAATGGTCAAAGTGAGACAGTACTGTAACAATACAATTCAAGACAAGAGGGTTAAAAGGGCTCTGCTCGTGAGAGCTTATAATCTAAAAGGGAAGGCCAAGTTATAAAAAAGGTAATAACAGTGTGGGGATGAGTTGATGGAGAAAGTAAAATTTCAGTTGTTAGCTAGAGGCACAATAGGTTTTGCTGAAGAAACAAGTTTTCATGGATCACCTAAAGGCAGACAAAGTCGAAGATAGTCATACAGTTTGGGTTACAGGGTTTCAGAGGATAAGAGAGGCTCTGGAGAAGCCATAGAGCAAGCACGGGAGAACCTGCCCAGGGAGCTAGAGAGCAGTAGGTCCTGGGGGGAGCAGAGAGGAAGGGTGATATTTTGAGATGATGATGATGTTGGTGATGTAGTTGGGGACAGTCTTGATGTTCATTTCTAAAATGCAGTTAATGTGTACTTTGCTGTTTTGGTTACTGCTTCTAAAAAATGTGAAAACATTAGTGTGTGTGTGTGTGTGTGTGTGTGTGTATATAT
>NW_017307109.1:30446-80628 GCF_000935625.1 Nanorana parkeri | reverse complement strand
TATATATATACACACACATTGCATAGTAATAATTCTATTGTTAAATTTTCTGATTTTAATTCTCTGTTTTTGTTCTTTCTATGTTATAGTAACATACAACTGTAAAATTTTCAAAATACGCCCCTTCTTAACCAACAACACAACGCCAACCTACTATTTCACTCCCTGGTATATTGCAACTCCCTTCTCATTGGCCTACCTATAGACAGGCTATCCCCTCTTCAATCTATCATTAGTGCTGCTGCCAGACTCACCTTCACCGGCTCAGTGTTTGCCACCACTTTCTGTCAATCCACAGGCTTCCAGTGGCCAGAATAAAAATATTAACAACATCATACAAACCATCACAACCTCCCAGCTGAATCACCAACCTCATCTAAAAATATCACCCAAACTGTCTTTTTCACTTCTCCCAAGACCTCTTGCTCTCTAGCTCCCTCATAAACTCCCCCCATGCCTCTTCCAGGACTTCTCCAAAACCTCTCCCATTCTCTGCAAATCTCTAATCCCAATATGTACTTTGTTTGCCATGAAAACTCATCTCTTCAGGGAAGCCTATCCCACCCCTACCTAACAACTAAAAAGTAGTTTTCTCAAACAACTCATCCCCACATCATGTCTTCTTTTTGTATCACTTGTCCTTCCTTTTTAGATTGTAAGCTCTCATGAGCAGGGCCCTCCCAACCCTCTTGTCTTGAGTTGTATTGTAACTGTTCTGTCTCCCTTTATATTGTTAAACTCTGAGCAAACTGTTGGCACTTTATAAATCCCATATCATAATATGAACATGAGGTTTTAGTGATTAAGTTTAAATACACTTCAAGTGTAAAAACATATAAAAAGCATACATTTACTGAATATATGTTTGTGCGTGTTATAAAGGTCATATATAAAAATTCAAATTCAGCAAAACAGATGGTAGGAAATTACTTTCACTAAAAGCCTGATATATTTGTCTTTGAGTTGAGCGTATATTTTGTGAAATTACAGTCATTTCAGTAGCATCTCTTGGAGGATATCTCTTTGATGTGTTTTGTGAGCATTTGCAGGTTTGAGTACCCTGCAAATTATTACTTTCTGACCCTTCTTTTGTTTTCTAAAGTACTGCTCTTAGGTACAGAAGAGTTAAATCAATTGATGTATGAGCAAGACATTCGTAAAACCAAAAACTCTCTGTTCCCACCAACAGAACTGGCAATTCACTCAACTTAGAAATGATAGTTGAGTGTGCAAGTATTTCATTATAGTACTAGTGGTAGTTTATTAAGTCTGAAATGATGCAAAATTGCTGTTCCCTGTAGACTTATTTTAAGACGAATTGCAATTCTGCATATCAGAAATAATGGTGACAAAAAGCGATAATTTCAAGTACTTTAATGGATCTAATTATTCTTGAGGCCTATTATCCTGCAATGTTTCTCAGCCACTGGTCTATAGGGAATGGGAATAGAAAGAGATCTTTAGCATATCCCTAATTACCACAGCTGTGCCTCTGCTGGGTGATCAGGAAAATACAGTGTGCACTATTGCAGCCTCTGGTGACTGTACCTGGTACATACAGAGTGTGAGGTTTCCCATTTTGCAGACAAAAGCATAATATAGGTACTACCTAATCTCTAGTATTTATGGTAATAGTGCAAATAAACTGTGCCGCACATTATCAGACTGAAACAAAATCACAGGTCAGCACCCATTGTTAACACATGTGATAATTATTGGTAAATAAAGTTGCTTACATTTTAACTTGCCAATAATGTGCATCAATTGACACTGACCTTTCTGCCTAATCCTCTTAAATGGCATTGAAAACCCAGCTGCTTGACAAACATCAGTAAAAATCCACATGAACTGCAGGGGTACCTAAAGTCTGGCTCTAAAAATATATTAACTAAACCTAAAACTTTTTTTCATTTTTAATTACATAGTAAATGGTTGAATCCTCTGTCAGGTTTTTGTGCCATCTTTGTCCCATTGGGGAGACTTCTCTTCAGTTCCTGTTCAGTAAAGAGGAAGTTAGAAGTAATCTCTCCGAAGTAAAATAAACCACATCTTAGACAGTTTCATTGAAAGATTTTTCCATCTATTCATGTTCTGGTGACAGCTCATAATGTTGGATTTTCCTTAACTATCAGTCCTGGTGACAGCGGTCACCAGGACAAAAAGAGAGAGTGACTCTCGGTAGGTGAGACATAGACATCAATAAAAATCAGAGGTTCTATCCACTCACCACTTTATTAAAATATAAAAAAAGGTTTTGGATTGTATACATGTCAAAGATTTGGAGAGCCTAAGTTTTTTAGGTTTGCAATATTGACTAAAGTTTAGGTTGCAGGAACCGATCCAACCACTAAACAAGTTCTCTGTTTTGTGTCCTCTGAAGACAACATACTTCTGACCTTGAGGAAAAAAAGCTATTGGCAGGGAAAATGCAATCTCCAATTGTCTACCCTTTCAAATTCTAATGGCTGTAGGTGTCTACAGAGGTATACATAGAAGGCACCATACACAACATGTACACAGCCAACTTCAAACCTCTGGGTTTTTTTTCTGTGAGATTCAACCCACCATATTTAGCAAAAAGGTTTGCTACAAGATTATACTGTAGTTTGCCATTTTCTTCATTACAATCAAGTCCCGTCAGTGTCATTTTTCACATTTTAAACATCCAAGCAGTATAAAATCTTTGTTAAATGATCCTTTCACTGTCAAGAAAGCATATGCTTCAAGTTTTTCAAGTCTCGGGACACTGTCCCTTGATTTATGGTGCTGTATGTCCATTCTCATCTGTAATAGGAAATACTGCTTGGAACTTTGAACCATTTTACGACATCTCTTGACCCCAAGGACCTTTTCCTGACAAGCTATAAAGTGAAATTTCCTGTAAATATGAATTTGCAGCATAATGCATGCAACTGAGTCATTTGAACAGATGTCATACTAGTGTAAGCTATATTTTTCATACACGCTGTGCCATGTTTCCAAGCAGCTTGTATCCTCAATAAATGTGCAGGAACCGGTTAAGCAGGCTAAACAAATAAATAACTAAAAATAAGTTTGTGTTATGAGCACAAAACTGTTACATTGCCCCAAGGAGGAAGGCTCTATGACTGCCATAAGGAAGCAATATCCTGTCCTACACCTCCCCCGGCTTTGCAATGTGAGCTCCACAGTACCTACTAGCTACAATACAATCAGACAAGTCTTACTCAATACTAATTTATGCACCCATGTATTTGAGTGTTCTTATCTAACATTAACTGGCCATAGGCATTACTGCATACTTGGTCTGACCATCTCAGGGTTTCTTTTAGGCCAACATGTATCCTAAAGAGAAATTCTTTACATGCTTGAAGTTCTTGTTTCAAAATTGGGAGGTGGAGCTGTACGAAGAGAGTCTTAATGCAGATTATTTAGGGGAAAACAATAACTATAGGCCATGTTTTCTAACCTGTTCAATCACTCTGTCAGATGGGGTCAATTGTTCTGGACTGTTGAGCTCTGCCCCCAACAAATGCTAGATTGTCATCTGACCCAGTTGAAATCAATGCGAATGTCATCTGTCTATGGGTACTTTTAAAGGGCAGTTTCAATTTAGGCTTAAACCTCTCCAGCCCCCTTCTATAAGCTATTCTAAGCTAAACACCCCCCAGATGCATACTTGTTTCCTATCACAGCGCCCTTCCATGGTGCTATCTCAGTGCAGAAATCATGTTGGCTGCTGCCTGCACCTGCACAGTACCTTTCCATAGACTTGAGTAAAGTCTTACTCCTATGGTACAGAAACAGTGTATTCAAGTCCTTTGTAAGTTACTGCACAGGCATCATCAGTAGAGATTTTTTGGAGGCTTTAAACACTGTAGGAGGCTGCTGCCATTGCAAGGAGGTGTGTAACCACCCAGCTGAGAGTTGTTCTAAAGTGAACCTGTCCTTTACAAACTGCTGCAAACAAAACTTGAGTTAAAGTGAAACAGTAAAAAGGATTGTTTGTTTTGCTTTTCCATTGAAATCTGCCTGGCCAATCTAGGCTAATGCTATTGATTTCTTTGCTCACACATAAACTCTGTAGTATCATGTCAGCAAATACTGGTATTTAGGAGAATAGGAAAAGCTGAGGACACATGTGCAGACCTTTTTCAGATTAATAAAGATTCAATATTTACCACAGTAGCAGTCACACTTTCTCATTCTATGATAATGTTTTAACTGTAAAATGTATTATTTTAAAGCTGCAGCTTTCATTAAGATGTATGCAATCTGAAATTTTAAAATCACTCATATTGCAAGTCATGGTTCTTTAGACCTGTACAGTATAGCAGTTTCTTGTGTGATGAAATACAATAAACATTACGTAGTAATTCCATTTGTAGCCGTGTGAATGGTACTTTATGTTTTTGGTGACAAATCTCATGCAACTGCCTCCAATGTACCACCAGCACACACCATCGTTGTCATTGCTGCAAACCCTGCCCTGTCCTGCTGGACTAATAGAGGCTCCCACCTACTGCAGTAGGAAGGGCAGCTGGAAGTTGCACTCTGATTACATTATTTTTATTACAAAATAATAAACTGATGACTATTTTTCCCGTGCTCAGTCCCGAAAACAAAAAGAAGATGGTAACGGTCATGTGACCACAATAAAAAAAAGGTTGTTTTTTTTTTGCACTATGCCATTATAACACTGTATATGTTTGTGTGATATGTGTACAGAAAGTGGTTACAAGGATGCTGCAGGAGAGCAGCAACACTGAAATGCAACAAAGGATAAAAAAATGAATACAGTAATTTATTTTTTAAAACATCACTTGTTTATGATAGAAAGAGCTTCAGCAAACTAAATTTTATTCAGTAAGGGTTTCAAAAGGACAGGTCAGCAATGGCAACCTAGCCTATGCTATTTTCTTAGTACATGGATGTTTCACAGCTACGCTTTTGACGTGGTGAGGAACGATAAAAAAAGTTCTGCTTCGTGGGTACAGTGTATTAAAAAATTCTGATTCCTGCATCTTTGGTGCGGTTTTTAAGCAAAATGCATCTCCTGTAGGATTGAATGATGATGTTTAAGTGGGAGCTCTCTTTCCTCATTCACACTATAATGAAAATGTTGTAGTATGTTGCCATTCAACGTTAATTGTACCCCAACACACAGCTAGAGTATGCCCTGGAAAGCATTGTGCTGGACCTATTTTTTTGTGTGCGTTGAGGTGCTTTGACAACCCACTCTAAATAATGGGCTACCTAATGCAATAAATCTTAACACACAAGAATGCTGTGTAACATAGCATTTCACTATGATGTTACTTAGCCCTCAGTCTTCCTACGTTTGCTCATCGCAATCAGTGGATGTTGTCAGTAAACATTTTTCTAGTCTGACAATGAAAAATACATTTTCCACCCACACCAGTCATCTGAACATGATTATAGCCCCTGTTCTGATCTTAAGTCCCATTCTCAGTCAAATTTTACTCTAAAATAGTTCACATTTTCCATACCATACTATCTTACAGAGTTGTGTATGGGTGAAGTTTGCCTGTCTAAGAAAGCTAGCAAAAACAAAGCCCCAAAGACATGCTGGTAGGTTAATTGGCTCCTGTCTAAATTGGCCCTCGAATGTGTGCATGTCAGATAGGGACCTTTAGATTGCAAGCTCCTTGAGGGCAGGGACGGATGTGAATCTGCACTATGTAAAGCACTGTGTAAATCGGCGTTATATAAATATCTGTGATAAAGACAAATAGGTTGAATTACCAAGAATATATGTGCTGCCTTGCATGGTACAACACTTGAATGTTCTGAAAGACTACTCTGTCTTTGGTCTGCATTTTACGTCTGAAATGGTTCCACTAACCTTTGCCTTGCAGATTGACATCAGTTGTTTTTGTTCATTGAGGATTAATAAATAGTACTTTTTTTTCAGGAACAAACTCAGCCTAATTTTCTAAGGTTAAATAATCTTTTTCTCTGTTAAAAACTTAAAGTTGTTCATGTTGTGACTTGTGGAGAACATGCTGGGACTTGTGAGACAGAGGGAGGAGAAGGTGGATCTCAGTGGGTTGCCAACAAAAGACCAGAGGTGGGGGTAGAGACTTTCAGATACAGGAAAAGGTTATTTGTACAGCATTTAGTTGCAGATTTGCTGGAGTGAAACCCGAGAACAAGATGTCGTGAAACAGCTTGAACTGGCCTGGGATATAGATGGGCTTCTTTGTGGTTGGTAACATGGGAAGGTCAAATATACTGAGGAGATAAAAGCCAGTGAAAAGGGGGCTTTACTCAGATTTCTCCACCAGTAGCTCAATATCAGATAATGCTCTCCCAGCTCTCCCTGCCTGTGGTTTGAAAGGCATTGTGCTCTAGGCTAATTGCCATCAACTTGCTGGCTTAATTTGTTTTTAATGTCACAGCATGTGAGATTTTGATACAAAATGTTAACCTGCTAAAAATAAATGGTGAAAAGTGGGGAGAGCTCCTTATTTCTCAGTGACGTTTAAAAAAAACCCTTTAGATGCTTTTAGAGTCTAGATACTTTAATATCCCTTAATAGAAACTGATAATGATTTTGACACATTTATTTATTTTTTAGCTGGGAGGTTTAATACTATGAACTGAGCTTTACTGGACTGGGCAACCAGACAAATTTGTTTTCTGTGCCTACCTAGCTTTATGACGATTGGGAGTCAGAGAGAGTCATGCTGCGAAGCCCACCACTGACAGCTTCGACATGCTAAGTAGGAATGGTCACACACAGTCCCTTTTAAGTCCCAAACTAATCATTTATTTTGGGTGAATGATGATTAGAGAACTTTAGGTGTAATTTATAGAAGTGTCCATAAAAATGTTCTCATATGGCAATAGCAGGATGAAAGAAGTCTCTTTTATTGCTGCTTTATATTCCCTGCTGCTTGACATGATGCAATATTGATTTCTCAAGACTACATATCCCATCATGCATTGCTTCCACTAAGCAATAATAATGTTACATTGTTCAGACGTTGATCTTTAGTATAACAGGCAGCTCTGTGAGTTGTGACAGAAGGAAGTGCAAATTTACAGGGCTGAATGAAATTGTGTCAGTGCATTGAGGAAGTACATCCTATGGGCATCTTCAATAAGTAAGTTTACAGACTTCTAAGTCGATATGGTTATTAGGCATGGGATAGAACTTATGCAAAATTCAATATATAAATACAGATTTTTTTTTAGCTTTTGACCATAGATACCCTTTAAATATACTATTTTCTTACTGCAGGAGGAATTACAAAGCTAATATAGTGCAGTAAGAAAAATTATTCTGTATTGCAGATTCTTTGTTTATAGATAAGTCACTTTGCTCCTATTCACAGTTCTCCTATTCACAGTGTTAAGAGTGTTCGGATAGATGTGTCAGAGCTGTCTCAGCCTACACAATAAGTCCCAACTTTTTAAAATTATGATGACTTTGGCTCCTGGCCAACAAACTATCACATCCATGTTTTAACTGTAGCTATCAGTTACCTGAAAATGTTTTATTGACCTCCCCAGGCTTAAGATGTTATCCTGAAGTCGTGATGACACTGCAGCAAATCATGATGTTAGTAAAGAAAAAAAAAGTGTGGTGTAATGGAAAGGAAGAACATTGTTTTAGATAAGTAACTGCTGACACCACCAAAAAATTATTTCCTAGCACAAGCTAATATGTAGCCCTGTGACTGACACCCTGAAAAACGATATGCCTGAGACCACCTACACCACTACACCATGCTGGTTGACAGTATGTGGGCAAAGCTTTTTGTTCTCGTCAGACCTCCTCGAATATATTATGCTGCAGAGGAGATTCTATTGTTTTGAATACTTCCAGGTGAGCCTGTTTTTTTTTTTCAGAAAGGCTTGTTATTTTGTGTTAGGGTTGTAATTAGGGATGGGTAAATTTGCTCGGGTTTGACTTATCCACGGTTTGATGAATCCTGTTTGGAATTCAGAAAACATGAATTTACTAGTAAATGCCATTGAAAACTAATAGGGGAGAATCTTGTTAGTCAGTTCTTTCCATATTTAGGACCAATAGGCAAGCAATTAAAAAAATGTAAATGTGTGAAGCATACCTGCCATGGGGGACATGTACAATGGCAAAGAAATATTAAATTAAATACCATACAGCAGGCAGAGGGTCTTTTTCATGTGGCTTCGAGGGTGACATGGAATTCTTTTTTTTTTAATTACAAGTTTGGTGCTCACATGGTGTTGTAGAATAGTTTGGCTTTCACAGACAACTTTAGTGAAATGTACTCTGGCAGTACATACACTATTTTAGCTGTGAAATTGATTTTTTTTCTTTTACAAACGGCTTGGCTTCCATACAGCAGCAGTACTAATCTGATTCAATTCAGCTTAAAGAAAAAGGATTGTTTGAGGAAGTTTTAGCACATGCTTTTCCATCAAGTGGTTCTAAGTTTGCTTTGACCAGCAAAAGTAGCAACCCTCAGGTTTAGTTTGCTAACTATTGGCCAGGGGCACAACAGTTTGATACAGTTTGTGAGCACATCACCATAAATGGCTACAAAAAATTTAATAACAGAGCGCACAAAAAGACTTCAAACCACCACACCACATTTCCTGTACTCCTTCCTGATACCCTTCTTGGCCAGTGGCAGGACTGTACATGAGCGCTTGCATAGGTAGCAAATAAATACAGGTTTTATCTTGCAATAAATATTAGAGTGTAGCATCTGAGACACAGCAGGGGCAGAAGAGTATGTGAGCACTTGAGCAGGGAGAGACAAGCTGGATTTAAAGACACAATAGCCAAAAATATTTTAAAACTGCAGAACAGTATATAAGCAGGTTGATTAGGTAGCAATTTAAGGGAGAGATAAGGCAGGTTTTATCCTGCATTTAAAATTGAAGTGTAACATCACAGAGACACAGTAGTCAAAAACTTGACCAGCTGCATGCCAATTTGTAAGCAACTTGATTAGGCTGCAAAGAGTGAGAGGCAAGATGGGTATTATCTTGCAATAAAAATGAGATTGTAGCATCTAAGGGATGTAGTCTACAGCATCCAGTTAAGGAAAGTGGAGGTGTATTCCACAGACTCCAGTGATGGAAAGTGGAGGTAACCAACTAGATTCCAGTTGTTACTGCATATAAAATAAAACCATTATCTACCATATGCGACCCCATTTTTACAGTTGTTAAAGAGTTACTTTTTCAAAGTAAACATACAGTAATTAGACATAAAATAAACAAATGCAAGGCTTGTACAGACTGTCTCATGACCATCATAACAGATGGGAATATACCGTGTTATGAAAACAATTTTGTTGAAGAGTGGAACTCGACATCTATTAAACTCATAGTATGATTGATTGGGTTGCTAATTCCAATTTTATTTAAACCTTAAAGCAATTTGTCATATTTGAGAGACAGGTAAAAGAGAGCTGTGCTGTGATAGCTGGCCATACACCAGTAGAATTTAGTTTAAAAAAATCGTTTTCGGATGTTTATTTGATGTTCTAATAGTTAATGGGGTCAAATCGAAGGTGCAGGATGGAAACTTTTTCTCGAGCAAACAAAGCAAACAAAATTCTAACGGTGAATGTAACATTTGTTCAAGAAATTTAACTTATTTTCAAAATTGAATGTGAAAATCAAGCAAAATTTTAATGTGAAATCCTCAGGCATGATGTGTTTGATCATTGTTATCCCCCCAGGCGGGACCGGAGCTGGGGCTCCGGGACAGAGAGCAAATGAGCAAATCTCGGGTTGCCCCAAAGTGGTGTTTCCGGGGAGATAGTGCCTTCCGGCATTCGTCACCTCCGCACCCTGTCCCACACTCCCAAGACTGTGCGCATGGGTCCCGTGACCGTCCCGACTGCCTTTGGACCCCTATACACCAGGTTGCTCAGACCAGCGTAGGAACCCATCAATGCCGCCTCCAGGGTCACAGCCGGGTTGTCCCTATCCCCCTCAAACCACCAGTGGACACTCACCAGGACAGACGCCCAATAGTATGATTTGAAACAGGGAAGTCCCAGTCCCCCCTCAGACAGAGGGAGTTGCAGGGCCTTCCTGGATACCCGGGGAGTCTTTCCTGTCCAAACAAAGCTGCCAATGACGCCCTCCATAGTCTGGAAAAAGGAGTTAGGGATTTGGACAGGGGTGTTCCGAAAGCAGTAGAGGAATTTGGGGAGGAAAACCATTTTTATCAGGTTAATCCGGCCCACCGGCGTCAAGGGGAGTGTCTTCCAGGTTAAACATTTTGCCCTCAGTTGTCGAAGTATGGGGTATAGATTGTTTTCAAGGAAACAGGCCGGATCCGAGGTCACCACCACACCCAGGTATCGGAACTCAGAGACCTGCGTAAGTGGCAAGCCCGGATCCAGTCTCAGGGGAGAGCCACCTAGCGGGAACAACAGGGACTTCCCCCAATTCACCCGGAGACCCGAAAAGACTCCGAATGTGTCCAAAATCCCCAAGGCCGCCACCAATGAGGGTCCTGCGTCATGTAGGTAGAGGATCGCGTCGTCGGCGTAGAGGGAGACCTTCTCCACCAACCTTCCCACCGCAAGGCCCCCTACCTGGGGCGAGGCACGGAGCCGGATAGCCATGGGCTCCATCGCCAGGGCAAAAAGTCCAGGCGAGAGAGGGCACCCCTGTCTCGTGCCCCGACCCAGGCCAAACGGAGCCGACAGCATGTTATTAATGCGCACCCTAGCGGTGGGGGAGGAGTATAGCATCTGAATCCAGGCCACAAAGCGATCCCTAAAACCAAACTTCCGGAGTACCGCAATCAGATAGGGCCATTCGACAGAGTCAAATGCCTTTTCTACATCAAGGGAGGCAATTGCCTCCTGTCCCTCCGTGTTGCGCAGTCTTTCTACGTTAGTAAAGAGTCGTCTTAAGTTATCCGCTGGGTCTCCACTGAGTAATCCGGGAAAATAAGTAGCTTGCTGTTTTCGTATTTGAGCTCTCCCAGCACTCTAGCCTCTCGCAGGATAGCATCACGGTCTCTAAAGTTCAGGAGCTTGAAAATAAAAGTGCGCGGGGGGGCTCCCGGGGGGCCTCGGTTAGAAGGCATGCGATTAGAAGGCTGTAAGCTGGGCCTTAGGGAGCAGAGATCGAATCAGGGACTCAGCAAAGGTGAGTGGGTCCTGTCCCTCCATACCCTCCGGCAGACCCAACACCCGGAGATTACTGCGCCGGTTGCGGTTCTCCGCATCCACCGCCCGGGACTCCAGTGCCTTAACTTTAGTCTGCAGGATGCGTAGAGTCGCCGTGTGGGCCCCGACAACATCCTCCATCTCGCCAACTCTACCTTCCACCGCCGCCAGGTCCCGAAAGCCGTCCAAATCTCTCTCTGGGCTCACAGAAAGCGGGTTAAATGACAATGGGTGGTTATTTAGAGCACTGGGTCTAACTCTGGTACCTTTTGGACAGCGCAGTTATATTCAGACGTCCTGCATAATGTTTATAACAGGAAAGTGGAGGTATGACTGTGGACATGGTGGCTGTTAGTACAAAGTCTGTGTGACTGAATATCTATTTGTCTGACTTTGGCTTCCAGGTATATTTGTTCTATGCTGGCCAAATATATAACAATGCAATAGGTTCAATTTACAAAGCTTAACACAAGGATAATTTAATTTACAGTAGCCATGTGACTATAATTGAGAGTGTGTTACTGTCAGGTTAAAAGGGTGAAAATAAAGAAAACAAAGCCTGAAAAACGAAAACTAATTGAGCCACCGCATACAAGGTCTGGTAAACTGCAATATACTAGTTTTCGGTTTAGATATATTTTCAGTGTTCAGTTCAGGGTAATAGACCTTTGCTAACCCTTCACTTTGTAACAGCCATTATATATAAAAACAAGAAGCTTCTAATTAAACTAGTCACATACTGTAGATTAGATAAGTCAGATTTTCCTGTAAAATAAAGAACAATAACCAGTGAGTTTCTGCTCTATTGACATCACAAACTTGGCTGCCTCTTTTAAAACCAGCAGAAGTTGCCTCCAATCATGTAATGCCTGGTGGATCCCTAACAAAAACAATATCCTCTAGATTTTCTTCCCCCATCCACACTAAACATCATGGATGATAGAATATTTACCTGCCAGCTATTGTAATCACACAGCCGACACCCACAGCAATCTGAATACCCGAACTGTGAGTTAATCTGATTGGATGCAGTCAATGTTTGGTCAACAATTTTTCACCCAGCTCCTTCAAGTTTTATATTACATTTTGTCAATTTGGGTGGTGCCAACAGGGCTGCTCATGGCTCAAATTTTGCTTGTTTCAGCAGGAATCACCAGAAATGTGAGACGTGTATGGCCAGTATTACTCTAGTTCTTGAATATGTGACCCAGTATGTTGCTTACTTGTCATTCAGTTCATTAACAACCATACTGCTTTCAAAAATTGCATTGCGCATGGCTAATTTTAGTTTGCATTAAACGTTTTTGAGCAGGTGGTAAATCATTTTCCTTTACTGCTTGATGGTTATCAGCTCATTCTGCCTGGGAGATATTCTAAACAAGTGGTGTTTTCAAGTCATGGTAGCTGAGAAACATTATTTGCACAGCTCTTGTTTATGTATTAAAGAAGCTGTTTAGAGAAAGCCATGCATGAACGCCTCTGCAGATCAATCAGACTTCCTGTCAGAGGATGACTTCTGGTTGGAGCAGAAACACGCCTACCATAGGAATTCAAGATCATACTTATTTGTAGGAGACATTTTGAACTTTTGCTGGGAAAACTATTAAATCTAACAACAAAAGACCTAAAAGATGTCTATATAAGTTATTTTTATGGATGATTTAGGCAGAAATGTCTGTTTTTATTGGCCTAAAGTGAATGCTCTTTCCACTAGAAAAGCAGGAGGTATCAACATATCATTCTTTTCATCACAGCTCAAAAAAAAATGAAAGTGCTAATTCCTCCTTTAAGAATAATGGGTGGAGATGTGCAAATTACTTTCTTAACACAAAACTGTTCTTTGCCCATTTGGGGCAAGGTGTCAGGTTAACATCGCCTGTAGATAGTTGCTTTCCCTGTGATCTACCATTGCCCCATTGTTGAAGTACCTGGAATTTATGGTATGGTAGAGCATGTAGCATTGTACTCTTTCCCCCTTGATGCAGTGTTGGGTGCATTAGTGACCGGTCACCATACCCAAGCACTGTAACATGGGTGCATTTAGCCCCGATTCTGACCATCCTGAATTGTACACAGTTTTTATTCCTAGAGCTTTTGCAGCTGAATGAGATGGCAGAAAAATTAGTATGTACATTTTAATAGAGGAGGATGCAGACTATCAAGTCAACCTGTTATTTTGTCCTAAAGAGTAAAACACTGCTTTGCTTTATACTCCTGTGTCCAATTGTGCAGGAAAACAAAGCTGGTTTGCCGCACATCCTAATATACAGTATAGATATATAAAGCGTTTTGAGCTTGATATGGCATTAATAGCTTGTATGGGGTAATGCTTTGGACAAGGTTGAAAATGCCGAAGTGACCCCATCTCCACCCTTGAAATGGATGGGGCTTGCATATCTTCACATACAGGTGAAACTCGAATAATTAGAATATCGTGCAAAGTTCATTTATCTCACCAATGCAACTTAAAAGGTGAAACTAATATATGAGATAGACTCATTACATGCAAAGCAAGATAGTTCAAGCCGTGATTTGTCATAATTGTGATGATTATGGCTTACAGCTCATGAAAACCCCAAGAACAATAAAAATTCACAACCTCAAAAAAGTAGATTATTACATGCAATCAATAAAATAAGGATTGTACACAGAACAATATCGGACCTCTGAAAAGTACAAGCATGCATATGTACTCAGTACTTGTTTTGGGCCCCTTTTGCAGCACTTACTGCAATTACTTTTGCACGATATTCTAATTATTCGAGTTTCACCTGTACAGTATCCAGGCCAGCCAATAATGCAGAAATGATAGCAGCTGTCTGCTGTCGCTAGGGTTCCCAAAAACCAATGACAAACAGGATGTTTGTCCTGCGATTTATCCCTGTCATAAAGGCACTATGACCCATTTCTCCAGACATTATGTATACCTACATTTTACTTAACAGCACTATACAAGAAAGCCATGTTTTAATTTTTTGGCAGTTTTAAAAAAACCTTAGATAGCTGCGGGTTGAACTTGAATGTTACATAAATATATATATACATTGAAAAATGTTGGCGCTTTAGGGCAGTGCAGCATAATATTTTGATACATGAACTTATACAATTAGATCCCTTGAGCCTATACATGGGGTTGGTCTACGGAAATGTAAAATGAGTTTGCTACAGGGACTTGCAATGTGCTAGTCTTGCAGATATACACATCCATCTACTAAGCCAATACAATGTTTTGTCTTAACTAATCATGAAATACGTTAGCTACTGGGAATAGTCAATCTTTTGTCTTGGCTTGCTTTGCAGTGTATTTGCTACTGCAGCTGAGAAGTATTTTGCATTTCGTGGAGCTGCTTCATCATTAGAAGTATTTTCTACAGCAAATGGGTATTATCAAAACGAATCACTGATCAATAATACTGAAATGTTACAGACTTGTTTGTTTTTTTATCTATTCATGTTTTTGCATCTTTGTAAGTGTGTGCAGTGGCATGATGATTGTCACTATGATCTAATAGTACTGACTTCAGTGCCCATTAAAAATGTGTTTTTCCGTTTTCCATGTGTTTCCTCTGGCAATCCAAAAGCATAATGGTGAATTAGCTTATTTGTCACTAAAGGGAATGTATAGTGTTTTCAACATTTTTATGCTTTCTTGTTTTTTTAGATCTATATAACATTAGTTTGATGTAAATAATCTTATCAATATGTGATAATGTTTTAAAAAGAATGTTTCTGGGTATAGTTATAATTGTATATGCACATGGGGGCAGCCATATTTGCTCTTTACATCTTCGTGCTCTAGTTCCTGCCACACAGTGGTTATACTTTATTATTCATTCATACAATGCAAGTCTATGAGTTGGCTAACTTATTGGAAATAGTGCACTACCTGTGTGGCTGACATCTTAAAGTGGACCTTTACCCATATCTTTAAAATAACAACAAACACACCTTTAGGAATGTTTAATAATGACAACCCACAAACATACACTTCTAGATAATTGCCGGCTTTGTATTCTTTGCACACCTTATTTCTCTTTTCTTCCCCAGTCTTCTGACAGTGGCCATGTTTACTAAGGGCAGACTACTAGCTCCTCTCCTTTTACTTCCTGAATTTCTGGCACATGTGACTAGACATGTGACTAGGACATGTGATCATGCACATCATCTCGGGAGGAAAATGCCTTTCACTGAGATCTCCTGAGATTACAGATGAGATTTCCCAGCAATCCTCTGCTGATGGCAAGACAATCCCAGTGAGCATTGCGTTGGCAAACTGAAGTAATTTGCACTTTCATAGCAGGAATTGAATGCTCTGCAAGTGTAAGTATTTGAAAATCACAGCATTTTACACCTGGCATGTCAATGTTATTATTAATCATCATGCATAGAGGGATGCATTGGTAGAATTAGATTTTTGAGAGTAAAGGTTCGCTTTAAGAGAATTTCATTGCAGTCAGCCACTGAGAACTCCCTTCAGGGGCTGATCTAAAATCACCATGTTTAATGTAAAAAATAAAATATGTCCTAGCAAGCTTGTACAAATATGAAAGTCAGAGAAACATTACAACAAGTTAAAAACTGCAAACAATGCAGTGTATGCATGTGATTCTGCATAGCCATGGGGAATATTTTACGGCAAACCTATTGTAAGGGACTTACCCGCAAACTGGTCCCTGTTCAAACATGTGTGCATATATGTGTATGCAATCCTATCCTATGCAAATGCGCTTTGGCGTAGGGACGTACACGTGCAATAGTGTACGTGCCCAGGCACATGAGCGCATTGGCGCAGACACATTTGCAGGCACGCTTTATCTATTTAAATGGACAGAAGCCATGATCAAGCTGTTGAATGGTCATCAGGTTGTCCCTGTGTGCCTTGCATTCTGTTCCTAATCTCCTGTGTTTGAACCCGGCTTGTGACCTTTGACTCCGCCTCCTCCTTCCAATTTGCTACCTCAACTCTCTGCTTTCCCATGTATTATCCTGGCTTACAATTCTTGACATTGCTCTTAATCTGTGATTCAGCTCTTCAAGATTCTGCTTCAAGTGTATGGCTCCGGTTTCAAACCTGACTTCTCTTCTGGCTTGCTACTTGGTGCCTCATCCCACCAGTATTCTGAGCCGCCTTATCCTGCCAGTGCTTCTCTGGCTCCACGTCTGTTATCCAGTCCAGTGCCTAGAGATCCCAGTGTCATCCTGGTCCTGCAGACTCTCCAGCTGGTCCAACGCACTCAAGTGCCTCTACAAAACCCGGCCACCCACCAGTACCAGCGCCTGGGCCTCTTCCCGTCCTTACATCCCCTGTCACCACCTCCAGAGGTGTGGGATGAGAGGTGCACGGGTAACCTCTTCTTAATGAGGTCTCCATTCAGGAACATGATACCTAGTTGAAGGCATAGATTGATTCAAATATATCAGTGTTCTCTGTAACGCTATGTGAAGGATACATATGCTATATGAATACCTGTGCTCTATGAAAGTAAAGAAATATTTTCAAACTGAAAATTCCTTTCATGAAGAGAGGAACTACTGAGCCCAGATTGACACTCCCAGAAATGTCAGTTTCCTAAAGTGTATTTCCACATTTGCAGCCAAATTGGGGTAGCATCTACTTTATATTTGTTACATGTTCCCAATCACATAGCATAATTTAAAGATAACATTTCTGGCTGGGTTGGGGGAGTTTTGTTCTGAAGAATTAACCCGGCTTTACTATGCTGGCAGATTTCATGATCACTTGTAAACCAGAGGAGCAGGACTGTCTGTCCTAACAAAGGGTTAAAGCCCTCACGACATTGCGTGTTAAGGAGGGGTAGCTCAGCCTGGCCTAAGTCTTTCTATTAGGACAGATAGGGTTTTCTGTTACTAAAATTAAGAGAAAAGCTTATAAAGGCCTGATAAATACAGATATCTAAAAGGTAGGGAATATTTTTTATTATTATTTATAAGTATGCTGTGTGAATGGGAACACATAACATACATATAGGGGTTTTCTCAATATTGGCTGAAAAAGTGGAAATATACTTTAAGATTCTTCAGGGGACAATAAAGTGGAAATCAGCAGCTCTGGCCGCAGGAGAGGTAAGTTGTTACTTTCATCTTTACATGTTTTTTTCAAACTTTAATTTTACAGTAGCTTTAAAGCTGAACTCCAGGCAATCAACTAAATCTGAAATATATACAAGGGAGCTGTTATGTCTGCCAAAGAATTTGTATTTCTGTCCATCGAATCCTATGATTTACACAGCCATTTCACATAGCACAATCCTGTCTGGTGCTAGAAGATCTGGTTTTTCTCTACAGTAGGTAAGTAACATTGTACCTGCCACAGCTTGTGAGTGTACAATTAAAGGAGAAGCAGCAGACCGATGAGCTCATCAGTTTTTGACTGTGCTGTATCCCCCTATCAGCATGTCTCTGCACTGAAGACAACTGATTAGCTACTTGTGCTGCTTCTCTCTCTCCCAGTCTAAGGACTTAAAGAGGTTAATAGCAAGTCAAATTCACGTATTTACATTTAAACAATAAATTTGATGATGTATTAATGCATACAAAGTTGCATTCATTTATGGCTTTTATATCTGCCTGTGGCTACGATGCTAGGAAATCAGTTAAGGCAAATTGTAAGGATCTGCGATTGTTATGCCTAGAATGGAATTCTATCAAAATAAAAGCTATGTATGCCTACTAAGGGTATACACGGGTAGATTTTCGCATGAACATTCATACAAAAAATCTCGTCAGAACGTTCGAAAATACCATCAGAGGCTTGGCGATTGTTGTACAAAATTTTGTATGATTTTCATTTTTATTTCACATATGAATTTGGAATGAATAGAGTTTGTTTCGAACGAAAACCACATTGAGTGCTAGAATTTCATTTAATCGAGAAAAAATTTCCAACATGCTCCTTCGAATTTTTTCATCACTGCGGTCGAAATCAATCATCCAATTGACCACATCAACAATTAGAAAGTCGAACTAACATTCTGGAATTGATTTAGTTTGTTCGAAATTCTAGCCGTGTATACCCTACTTTACTAAAGATATGATATAGATATAGACTGTACAGTATATATATGGGTGTGTGTGTGTATATATATATATATATATAGCAGCACAGTGACTTTATGGTTAAATCTCAACCAGACACTACCTGCAATGAGTTTGCATGTTCTCCCTGTGCTGTGCTTGGAGGGATTTCCTCCGGGTACCCCATCTCCCCACCCCACACACACACACACTTCGAAAGACATGCTGGTAGGTTAATTGTCTCCTGTCTAAATTGGCCCTAGTATGTATGTATGTATCTGAGGTAGGTATATTTCCACAGCCAAATTATGATAACACCTACTTAGCTCCCCTTCCACTTTTACAGCCAAATTAGGGTAACATCCTACCTAACTGCCCCCAATTTAATGTTAAGAAGGGGGCTGTGGGAAGTTTTGTTTACTCTAATTATCCCTGGCTGGCAGATCTCATTATCAGTTGTAAACTAGATTTGATTATGGTCTGTCCTAACAAAGGGTTTAAGACTTAGAAGCATTGTATGTTAATGAGTGGAAGCTCAGTCTGTCCCATAGTTTGTCCCGCTACTTTCACTTACCATTTAAAATTTAAAATATGTTAGGTATCCTATGTGAATGGGAACACATAATGAACATATAGAGGTGTTTTCTCAAATCTGCAAAAGTGGAAATACACTGTAAACTGTAAGCTCCCTGAAGACAGTGACTGATGTGAATGTACAATATATAAACATTACGTGAGTTGACTCTATACCCTTGGTTCTCAACTGGTGGGTCGTGATCCAAAAGTGGGTCGCAACCCCATTTTCAGTGGGACGCCGCATGCAACCACTTCTCAGCCTCCCCCTAGCGCAGCACTGTAAGTTCTTGCGCCAAGCAGCCATTCCAAATATGCTGCACGGCGCTGAGTGTCAGCTCGAGGTGAGATAGGATGGGGCTATGGCTGTGAGAGATCTCCATCTATACATGCATTGCTTACAGCTCCCTCACGTGTCCTATAGAGGTGCCATGGTGACATCACATTCTGGCTCCCAACACCTCTACAGGGCGCGCAAGAGAGCTGTACAAGCAATGCACATATTAATGGAGATTAAATCAATGCACTTCCTGTGTTTGATATTGGGCTCAATTCAAAAGGTTAACAATCCAGTATTAAGATAGCTATTTTTTTTTTTAAAGGGCAGTTATTTTGAGCTCCAATGAGATTTTAAAAAATGATACTCACATGGGTAAAATAAAAATATTTATCTTTGTTTTATTAATTGATCCTATTGTATCTTCTGATATTGTATCACCAGTTAGGTAAACATAGTAGCTAACCTACCCAGATTGTAGTAGTATTCTACAAATAGCTACATTTAATGCAACAACTCAATAGGTTGGACTTGATGGACTTATGTCTTTATTCAACCTCAAATACTATGTAACTTAAAATATGTCTTCACTTTCCATTTAGGATTAACATTTTTAATAAAAACTTTTTGTGTTTGTAATTATGGCTAACACCTCTTTTGTTGCGATGAAGATTGTCTTCACTTTCCTTTCTACTTGAGTGCCAAAAGCAATAGTTTTCAAGTGATTTTTTTTGTGGGCAGTTACCTCTGTGATGAATTCCTGGGCAGTTATTCAGTACTACAGCCACTTTAAATATACTCAGTCAGCCAGTAGTCTGTATACTCTAATATACTCTAATTGGGAACTTGCAGAAATCTCCATCAGACTGTAGTGACTTCTAAATGAGAACAAGCAGTGCAGCTCCTTCTAAGCAGCTGGCTCTGTGGTCCTGACAACATTTCCTACTTGCAATACTTTCCATCCCCTCAGCTCTGGCTCCATCCTCCTTTGGTCTAGCTAGAGGGGAGATAGGAGATTAGTGAGGAATGTGGAACAGATGCTGTGGCTAGAAAGGAAAGGGGGCTGGGATCCAAAGGGGTGGCAAAAGAGGAAGGACTGGGTCAGGGGTTTGTCAGCCGCCAATAAAGGTCAGCTTTGCCAATGGTAATTACATGGTCCTTCTCATTCAATGCCTTTAAAGTCAGGCAGCTATCCCAGCCAGCCTGTTGCATTGTTGCCTTAGGAAACCACTACATGTATTCGATCCCCTATTACACACAGTCTCACATGTCGCTGGGGTTTTTACTAAAGAAGCAATTCATTTCTAGCAAGGCCAGCTACTTCTTTAATAAACGCCACCTCCTTAGTCTAGTTAATGCTGGTTCATGTTGATTTACTGATAAGCACAATAACCCCCAAAAAAAATGTACATTTTTTTTTTTTTCACAGGTTCTCAAAACAGACCTGATAAGTTTTAGTTTTATTTTTAATATTTTGACTCAGCAATTATTACTAAAAATGGTGATATAACAAGAACAGCAAAGACATCAACAACGCCATTATTTATTATTATTATTATTATTATTATTACTAGTAGTAGTAGTAGTAGTAGTAGTAGTAACAACAATAATGTTGTTATTATTAACAATAATGATGATGATAATAACAACAATAATAATAATTGGGAAGGTGGATTTTTAAAGTAGATGCACACCCAATCACTCATATAAGCTTTACATAGCTCCCAACCATACCTCATTTGAGGGAACTGTCCCTCTCCTAGAGCGAAATCCCTCTGTCTTTGATTTGAAAAGCCAGTATGAAGGAAATGTAATTTGGAGTGAGGTCGGGAGGTATGGCTTTATCATGTACAATCCCAATTTAACCCTCTGTATTGATTACTGTACTGTAGTCAGGCTGAGTTTACAGCAATAAATGTTTTTTTTTTTACGTGCAATATGCTTCAGCAATGCTGTAAAATACCATGAGCTAGCTAATCTCCGTTCATACGCACAACACAGTGGTGTAATGGGGCTTCAATTTAATTAATAAAGGCAGTTTGAAAATTTGAAATCTTTCAATAAAATAATACCTAGTGATCCTGCCATGAAGATCCCTATTAAGGTACTTACTGTTATAGGGTAACAACAATCTGTCTCCTAAGTGTGCTCCTGAGTCCCTACCCTATCACAACATCCAATATGCAGGCATGATCCATTGTTATCACCATCAGGAAACCAGCTCTGGGAACCGCCATGCACCCATCACAGGCAAGCATGCATGTAGACAGGAAGCGTGATTACAAAGAAATGGCTGGCGGGCAGTGGCAGGTGCAAATGGCTGCGCGCGGTGGCAGCTACCACTGCATTGTACAGCGCCTCTTGCCTGCAGCATGAGTCTCAGAGAGCAATTTGTGAGACTCATGTGATCGACCCCATTCACAAGTGTGAATGGGGCTTAACTTCCTCTCTGTCATGATGCATTTTTCACTTCAGTGCCCTATTGTCAATAAAAAAATAAAATGATAACATACATATCCTTTAACAGTAATCTCCTGCACTCTGATCCTACATCGGTGAGGTGCTAAGCCCCTGAAGCCAATTACTTTGTGGTGCTAGCCCAATTGTAAACGGACCATAAAGAACTCCTGTGCATGACCATTAATGTATATTTGTTTAACGCTTTTTACTTAATGTGTATTAATGCTTTAAAAACGTGTTTGTTTGTATAGTTTGTAATAATATATGTACATTAATGGAGCCATGTTCTCCTACTACAAATGAAGACCCACTTCTTACTTTGCAGTTATACACAGTGGTTTTGCCTTACTGGTCCTTCTCACAACACAAGTCTGCCGACCCACGGAAAACAATTTATGCCCTACTCAGCCGATATCTGTCCTCCTTTCAGCTTGTTCCTTGTTAGCACATGAGCACTGCAGCCTGACAGACTTGCCCCATGAAATGCTTCTCACCTCTCCCAGTCTAAACTCTGCTGTAAAGTGAAATACAAGAGGCTGATACTAAATCAAATTAATTTACTTCACCTACTTACAATAATAAATACAGAGCCACATTAATATGTGCCATCTGCCTGAAATTCTGCTTTACAGTGGGAGCACACTAAAGTATTCATATATTCTAAACAAGCAGTAAAAGTATTTTAACAAAAAGCCCCCATTCACGGTAGCTATGTAGCTATGCATTGTGGAAAAATGAATCTTCAAAGTTTACAACAGAGGCAATACAATCTTAGCTTTTTCCTATTACATTTTATTGTTGCAGAAATTTGTCAGCCTGTCAACCCTCTAAGATACACACACACACACACACACACACACACACATACATATGGCATGTGTTTCTAATTTGTTATAAACCAACTGAAATTCTTTGTTGTTATCTTCAAGAGTCTTTGAGGATTAATTACTTCACAATAAAAATAGCTAGTGAGGTCAGACATGGCTTGTTTTACTGCTTGTTAAGAATATGTAAACACTTTAACATCCATCGTCTGGGCACAGTTGCATTTCAAAGATTCACAGTGATAATTATCCTTCAACACTTTTTTATAATAAAGTTCTCACTTTTTTTAAATTAGAAAATATCTCATCTTTTCAACATTATGGACCAACTGATCATCTGTTTCTCCATCAATTTTCAGTTAAAATTACATGTCAAGAATTTGATTAAAAGCAATTACTAATCCTCCCTAGCCCTCTTCACCTAAACTCTCAAACTTGTTGAGCCCATAATGGCAGGTAGAGGGCAAAGAACTAGTCGCCAGTAGTGACTGTGGTCTCCCTGCAGCTTATCTCTTCCCCATTAGTGATTTACCATGGCTTGTTCTGCACTGTGTCTCTGTGTGGAGGCCGCCATCTAGGTAGAGGCAGGAATTTGCTTCCTCATGTCAGACCCGCACCCTGATCACTGGTGATCTAATGATTGATGAAGGACTAATTGGGTGGCAGCAGCAGGAGAAGTACTGGAAGCACAGATTAAAGGAATGAATAAAGAAGAAGCACTGCAGCTATTTCTTCAACATGGAGAACAGTGAGGAGCGTAGTAGTAACATCACCAAATCTCACTCCAAATTTTATATGTTTAGTAGTCATAGGCAGTAGTGCCTTAGATGTCAAACTGCAGACATACAGCTATGAACCTGGTGGAGCAGGAGTGCCTAAGCAAAGTAAGTGCACTGCTATTTTTCAGTTGTATACTGTTTAGGCAACATTAATTCCTCTAGATGTTCCCTAAAATATAGCAAATCTTAATTTTCTGCATTCATGTCTGCTTTAAAATACTTAGATGATATGTAGATCAATAGTAGATAAATAGATTGATTTATATACTGTAAGCTAATCAAGTGTAAGAATGAAGTGTGCAAACATAGGTTATTATGAATTATTTGCCCTGAGCTGTTCTGAAGCTTTTTTGAGGATAGCACAGCTCCAGGGCATATGAACAGTCCTGCTCGGTCACTGGTTTGCTATACATTACTGTAACATAGTGTCACTTTAACTACTATTTTGCAGGCTGTTGACAAAATGTGTCAATGGCAAGATCCATGATTCCTTACAAGTGAATGAGAAATACTTTATGGAGAGGAAGACACTGCAATTAAGCGGTGTATTGTGCTTTCACCTACAGTACTTTTAAGTTGGTGATAGGGTCACTGTAAGCTGTAAGCTTGTAAGAGCAGGGCCCTCTCTGCTATTGTTTCTTGGCTTTGCTAAACATGTGTCCTCATCTCTTTTAATTAGCACATCACCTATACTATCCTTCCTTGTTATATGTTTTACTTTGTACAGTGGAGATGGTGGAACTATACAAATAATAATAATAATAATAATAATTACCACCTCAAATGTTTGCAGGCTTTGTAACACTTGCTGTAAGGGTGGCAGGTATCCAAAACTGCTGGGAATGAAACGCTGCAAATGTTGGCATTTGACAATGATCGCTGCTCCTGGCAAGCCGTGTAGCAAGTGACATTGACTGCCACTTGTTACAAAACCCACAATTAGCTGTGAAGTTAATTATGGCGATTCTCCGTCTTGTAGCAGCTAACCTCTCGAATCAAGATTGTGTAAACAAATCTTACTCCTTCCATTGTTTGAATTGTTTTGTACGGAGTACAATATAGCTCTGTGCATATGTATGTTGCACCCATTGTATGAAAGGAAAGTCAAAATACTAATTACAGTCAAGTCATCTGACACTACACGCAGGAACTTCTGTTTATTGCTTTAACCATGTCATTTTTCACAAGACATAATGCAGCAAAAACTATTATCTTCTTCTGCATTAATATGGTAATTTTCAGCACTGGCAATTAATAGGAGAAATCAGAAATGATTTCAGAAAACAGATGAATCTTGGGTAGGAATTGAGCACATCTGCTAACAAAATAAAGAAAAAAACAACATGCAGCTTCTTTACTCTCTCGTATTGTTCTCTTGAGCTGGAAGTTTTCAATAGTTCAGCAATTAAACTTGTGACAAAATACAATAGACCGAACACTGTGTTATCTATACAGAATGGAATGAACTTACCAAGACAATACTCCTTTTCAGCACATTGATTACCAAGATTACCCTGCTATCCAACTCCAAACAGCTGGTAAAACAGTCACATCATTTAGCTAATAAAATACAGTTGTTACTATCATTATGATACCATGTTGCTACATATATATATGGCATACAGGTGTTCTCATTATTACCCGAAAGCACTTGAGGATTAATTCACACATTCATCTCACAGCCAAATCTGAAGAGGCTCATAGGTGTAAGATGACTGTCGGATGTTAAATAATAACACCATTTGCATGAAGATCTTTCACTAATTCAGCTTTTGTTAACATATGTATTGGCATATCCCATAAAGGTGTATGTGACAAGCAGAAACCCCTGCTGATGCTCTTTTGTTGATACTAGTGCTGGAAAAATGTGGCAGATGGGTGAAAATTTCAATACAGGTAATAGACGTTTATCCAGTTGTTGTTTTCTGTTGAGATCTGCAGTGCCTCGTGGACAGCCCAGTCATGATCAAATACTGCTCAAATGGAAGGCTTTAGATCAGCCCTTCAACCACAACGAGGTTCGTCCAGAGGTTGATAGGGTTTTCTTGAGAAGTGAGAAACCCCTACAATGACCACCAATGTAAGGGACTTCTTCTCTGAATGATCACTAATCTAAGGGGCACTGCTCCCAGTGACCACCAATGTAAGTGATTAATACACTGACTACCAATTCAAGGGGTCACCTTTCAATAGACCACCAATGCAAGGGGTTACTTCCTCCTAGACTACCAATGTAAGGGGTCACTTCTCTAGAGACCACCAACCTAAGGAAGAGCTACACTGACCACCAATGTAAGGGGGTAATTTGTCCTCAGACCACCAGTGTGAAGGATTAGTGCATTGATCACAATTAAAGGGTGTTTCTTTTCTAGCCGTTAATATTATTATTATCAATTTGATTTCATGATTATTACAAAAAATAAGTTTATCATTTATAGCAGGGGTCTGTTAAAAATGATCCACTCTGGGTGTCATGTTCACTAAATACATTCTTATTTATTTTTATTATAGCTAATATATCAAATTATAATTATTTTAAAAAAATATTATAACAAATATATCTAAAACGTAATGATTGTGATAGTATACCATGGAGCTATACATATAAAAAAAAAATCTTTAGGCGTTACCTAAGACCTGAAAATAATTTCAAGGGTTCCTCTGGGATAACATTTTGAGAATGTATACTTCAGATACTTATCAAGCAGTAACACAAAACAGGGCTCAGAAGATACTGTGATATTCATATTTATAGGTATTTTATGTGCAGTTTCTATTCTAAACCCTTTAGTTAATCAGACGTATGGTTGGATATCTTAACTCAATTGCTATTGTTTCTCCAGAGATAAGAGTTGTTTGCAAACTCCCCTCTATTGCATAAAAATCCAAAAGAGATAAATTTGTTTGTCATTCATCAGTCAGAATACCTCTGTGTCTGATTACCATTTATTGCTTATGGACAATGTAACTTCCAATTGGTAGAAGTGTGCAGTGCAAGCTTACCTCAGTTGTATCAGCTGAGAACAACAAGGATTTTTCATCTGAGTCAATCAATATATCCTAATTAAGAAAAATTTCAATCATTTGACACTGTACCTGGACAAAAAAGGGAAATTTTCCCTAAACATTGTCCATATCCTGCAACAGTTTGACTCCAACGACTACATAAATGGGTTTAAGGTCATGCTTTAATTTCAGGGTTAAAATACATTTTTAGGGTTTGAGGCTTAGAGGATTGGAGTTACTGTATATAACATAGTCTTAGGTTTTTAAGTATGATTTTTGTTGATCTGAACTACCATATGTAGTGTATGTGGCAATGCCTAATATATATTAAGAGCAAACATTCACCCATTTCAAATGTATTGTTGCTGAAATTCTATGTGGCAAAAACGTTTCAGTTGATGTAGATGCAACAGCACCAAAAACAAAAATTCCAATTTTTAAGACGTCACCTGCAGACTTTGACACCAGAACTACGTTTTTCATGAATCTTAAACAAGCATTTATATCTTATCCATATCGGAAAACTGTTATGCAGTGGTGAAATAATCTCTGCCTTGAAGCAATATAAAAAAATGTCCATCCTGCCTGGTTACGATTTATTACAAAATGAGTTACACGTAACTGCCAAGTTATCAATGGGACCTGACAAAACTGCAGGCACCAGCCTATAAGTACAAGTGCACAGGTGTGGTAATATACTTTTACTACAAAGCCTCCTTGATATAGAACTCCTGCATTTTTGGGGCTTTTAGCAAAATTACAATATATGCTGCTGGGGAAGGGTGTTATATAATCAAGAGCGATTGTCTTAGCTAGGCACCCTAATTTGTTGTGATTTGAAATGTGTCCCTTGGCCAGTTCTCAGCCAATACTTGCTATTAGAGCCAACTGTGATGGGGAGGCAAGGGTCATATCCGTGCAAGTAAGATCTCATCACCCAACATACTGGTCCTTTTTTGGAATGTACAGGTGCTGTTTAATCAAATAAAGACTGACAAAATAGGAAGTCGGTAACTCTAATTCAGGACACTCCACGTTTGCAACTAAGAGGGCAGGAGAGCATTAGCAGCTGCTAATATCCAAAGCAGGAATATATTCTGTATCCTGTTTCCTATAATCCCTCCGTTACTGGAAACATGAAGTTTGTCCTGTTTATTAAAATAATTAACATTCAAGTGCTGAATGATAATGGTTTCTCTGACTTATTTCCCATAATCATCTGTTACAGTGAACATAAAACTAGTGTTGCATGGCCACTTAGCTCTGTATATAACACCCAGGCCAGTATAGATTTAGTCATACCCCTAATGACTTTAACTAGAAAATGATGATAAAATATTTTATCTCATATGATGCCCTTGGACATCATATGAGAGTCTACTGGTATGGCATTTTTTGCCTGGATTGGGTAATGACCAAAGTCTTTGGGGCTATGCACAACAACCCAAATGAGTCATGTTGGGTAGCAATGCAATGAGCAGGTTAAAGCAATTTGCCTGATTGCTGCTGGTTTCTCTAATGCCAGGGCTTTTTATACATGTTTCCTCTTCAACCCTCATTGTCCTAAACAGAATGGCTTGTGCCACCTTGACAGTATTGTAAGGCTAATTCCTGTGGCCATTAGTATAGAGAAACTGGGATTATACAGCAGCAGATTACAGGAACAGTTTATAAATGTCAATATTCCATTGCTACCTTTCCCCCCTAATAACATCTGTTGAGTTAAATTCTCCTTTGGGAAGTGACGGTAAACAAGTAGCAAACGAAAAAGAATTAGAAATATGTGCTTTGACTCATTACCCTGTAAAAACCATGCCCAACAAGCAGGCAGTATTTTTTTTAAATCCAGTAACATGTTTACGTCTCCCATTTATTTGCATATTTGTAAGGCAGTTTGAATGTTATTTAGTGGCTGTTGCAAGAATGAAGGAAATGCCTCACATGATTCATGAACACATTCTCATTCTCTGAAACAGGCCAGCTACGTCTGAGCAGTCACAGACAGCCAGCTGAACTGTCCTGGCACAGTGAGAGACCTCAGTCTAAGAAGCGTCATTAATCACATGCCATATTACTCTGATACTTTTCCACACCTTAAGAAATTAAAATGTGCACACTGTAGAGTGTTTATAGCATTGGATGCCAATCAGACACAGTTAGCTGGCTAAATGATCTCTTTTTAATGAAGTCTTCTCACATTTCTTTTACAGTGAACCAGTCTTGAGTTGTGAGTATCACTTACAATGATTGGACAGTATAGGTGTTAGCTAGACAGCAATGATTAGTAATCGCAAGCATTAGAAGTGCTCATTATCTCAGCATCATAAGCGCTCATTATCGCACACCGAGATTTTCCAACATGTCAGAAGATCTCTGTTTGACCAGACACTGAACTTTCCCTTATGTGCATGAAACCCTTCATGGGTGCCAACTCTGTGTTGGCACCCAAGGAGAGTCAAGGAGAAGATTGTGGTGGGTGCTGGTGGTGCAACAATTTTGAGAGACAGGAGGTAAATGTCACACATTCTTTTATTCTCAGTGAGAGAGAGATATGTATCCCTGCTAGGACTGTTAAGTTGTATGCATAGGCAACAAAACATTTTCAGTATATCTTTCCAGCACAATTTCCCCTGTTTGCATCTTTAAAAATGCTGTGTGGAGAGACCTTTTGTTCCTACCAGAAATCCAGTGAGCTTCCAACTTCTTATTTGAGCTGGCACCTGCATTTCCACTGCAATTAAATCCCAAACAGTGTTATCAGCCCTGCTGTATTCTCCTCCACCGGACTAAAGGACATCTTTTGTTATTAAGATAAGGAAGGGGGGATGTGTTCTGTAGCCCAGCAGAGGGGAATTGGATAGGGCTGACAATACTATCCTGGATTTCAGTGCAGCAGAGGCAGTGTTGTCAGCTTAAACTGGTCGCATCTGTGTAAATCCACCAACTAATCTGCAGTGGATGCTTAGAATATTCATTAGACTCTACAGCCATGAGTGCTGGTGTTGGAGGCAAACCGGGCAATTGCCCAGGGCCCCAGAGGATTCATAAGACCCTTTTCAGAGTTGGAGCCATCAGGGCCAGTGTTGAGGGTGGGGAGCTAACTGGACTTTTGCCCAGGGCCCAAGTTGGTGCGGAGAGCTGGAATGCTGTGCATATGGAGCCCCACTTTATTTTCCCAGGGCTTCAGTTTGTCTCAGGGCCCATTCACACCACATCCAGATCATCTCCAGACCAAACCAGATTGTTTCCGGATCCAAAATGCAACCTAATGTATCCCTATGCTATGTCTGGCCTCTGTTCACACCAGCGCAGTCCATTCCAGACCAGATCAGACCAGACCAGAAAAATAATACTGGTCTAATTTTGTCTGGTCTGGAATGCATTGGAACTGCGGGCAAATTCACACCATTTTCTGGACCAGATCTGGTCCAGAAAATGGTGTGAACCTGCCCTAAAACCAGCCATGGTAGCTAAATCCGCCATTGTTATAGGCAATAGATGGTAAATTTATGCTTCGAAAGCATCTGGATTCAAATACAGGTATTCCTCACTTAACGACCGAGTTCCGTTCCTATGACCAGATCGTTAAACGGATTGGTCGTTAAGTGAGGAACTCTATACAGTACTGTACTGCATTGGTTCAGTACTGTATAGCGTTGCAGATGTACAGTACCGAACAGTGTACTGTACATCGGGCAATGAAAATACTCACTGGGACCCGCTGTGAAGATCAGAGGACGTCACTTCCCCCGGCGACACGTCGCACTGGCGCGGGAGGTCGGAGGTCGCTCAAACAGGTAAGTAATTAAGCGAGGAGCATCTGTACAGCACTTCATTTTAATAGCAATGACAGTGGTTGGAGTTAATAGAATGGAGCCTCAGGGGTGTGGAATTCCTATCGCCCGACGCCCGGGTCATGCAGTTTCGGGCGCCGGGCGAGTAGTTTTAAAGTACATTCAGCCCGGCTCCGGACAAGCAGAGCTGAATGTACATTAAGGAGCCGCCGCCGCTCTTTTAATACAAGTGGTCTGATCAGAGATTGAAAAAATGAAAAAATAAAAATGAAAAAGTAAAAAATTAACTACCGAAAAACCGGTATTGGTGCATCCTTAGTTTTGATTAAAACAATTTTTTGTATTGGGACAAGTAGATTGTTGTGAAGGACAAGTAGATTTGGCCCCCACTTTAGCCCTTGGACAAGTAGTTTTAAAAAAAATGTCCACACCCCTGAGCCTTATATAATAAAATTGTTAATTTATGCTGATGGCAATAAATATGGGCCTACACATGGATTAGGAAAACTGGAATGAACCTTGTTTGTTGAAGATCATGATGAGAGAATTGGCCAGTATATGATCAGTATTACAACCCAACTCCAGTCAAAGTTTGTGAACTGATGTTCTACATTATGTTTTAATAATATGTATATAATATTTATTCTATACATTTGTTCCTGGGTGCATTCATCCTTCTGTCTGGGCTTTCTCTATATGAAAGTCTAGCACTACTTTTATACTTCCTGGCAGATTGTGGTAATATATCCATTTTTGTTAGCAGAGGTGGAGGTGGGTGCATCCTCTTACCTAATTTGCATTACTTTTGGCAAAGCAGCTGCCTGAAAGGAAGATATTTTACAGGGGCTATGAGTACAGATAGAAACCTGCTGGTTGTAAATAGTAGCGGTAGAAATAATCATGTGCCATTTCATATTTGATTAAGAAGTATTTTTTTTGGTACTGAACATATTGCATAAATAAAATAAATATTTCCCAATCTGAACTAATAATAAATCATCTTCTCCACAAGTGATTCATTTGTATATTAATTCACTTTAGTCTGAGAAATATTTCCAGAATCGTATGCCAAAAAGTAATACTCAAAATGATACTCTTTGGCAGTAAAAAAAATGATGAAAACTGTAAAATATTTACAAGTTTTGATCAGATTATTATTGTTTTAAAATGAATGCATTGTATGAAACTGAGAAGGATTTTATAAGTAACAATGAACATACTAAAAACAAAAGTACAGCAAAAACACTAATTCCTAAAGCTGTTTTATTTAGAATATAGCCAGACTATAGCAGTTGGATTTAATTGTGTGCAGATATATATATATGTTTTTAAACAAATGTCTTGTCCAGGAACAGTAGAATATAAACTACCTCTAGGCTAGGAAATTATGAGAATTGTTCTCTCTAATACACTGTACAATACTGCAATATCAATGAATACAATATATAACCTAAAACAGTATTTGTTATCTGGTTTGCTAAGCAATGCCTGATTTAGGGCTTGTTCACACCACATCCAGTGCGTTCTAGCGCGGTTAGTGGTCGGAATGCACTGGATCGCATAATTAAAGCCTCCAGCGTTCTGGGCCAGGAGGGGGCTTGGTGGTGGCATTAAAGTCAATGGCACCTCAGCCACGCCTCCCGCTCGCAGTGTGATCACCCGCACCAGAATGCGTGGCACAGCAATGCCCACGGTGGGCAATAAACAGTGCATGCCTCAGAACGCAGGGAGGCTTGCACTATGTGATCCAGTGCATTCCAGCCACTAACCGTACTTGAAAGCACTGGAGGTGGTGTGAATAAGCCCTTAGTTAAAGTTTTGAGAATTGTAAGAACGTGGAGTAAATGTACTGAGAACATTTAAAAATGATATGGCATAAGTAGGATACAGTTTTATGAAACTATATGTTATTTCCACAGTGGTAACAATTTGCAGCCAAATTGGGATAACACTTACTTTATATTTGTTACATGTTCCCATTCATATAGCATAACTTAAAAAAGAAAAACAACTTATTAAATTGCTGCTTGCCAAAAACATGCTCAATTCTCAAAGAAAAGTATTCTCTGTACTGAATTTTCCTCTGGAAAGCAAGAAAGAGTGGGGATGGTAACGTTTATGATAATTAACTCTGTTTGTACTGTGCTGGCAGATCTAATTATCAGTTGTAAACTAGATTTGAACAATGTCTGTCCTAATAAAGGGTTAAAGCTCTAGAAGCTTGGCTTCTTTCATTGTATGTTAATGAGGGGGATCTCAGTCTGTCCTAAGTCTTCCTATTAGGACAGTCAGAGTTTCCTGTTACTGAAATTGAGAGAAACGCTTACAAAGGCCTGCTTAATAGAGATTCTTTGAGAACTCGGCATGTTTTATGCAAACAGCATAATGAATGAGAAACATATAACAAATATCACATTGCAAAAGCGGAAATACACTTTAAGGTAGATCTGTAAAAAATAAGTCAAGGCAACTGGACTTGCTATATTTTTCTTGAAAACATTTAAAGAAAACGTGATGAATGAGAACCTTCACAGACACTTTCAGGTAGGGTCAGTTAGTGTGTAGGGTAGGACAATCTCTCTTAGTTCTAGCTTTGTACTGAAAAAAACCTCCCAGTGCCAATGTCCTGGAGCTGATATCTAGTGTATCAGAGATAAAAGAACCCTTGGTTATTTGTTATTTTAACTGAAATGCACCTTGATTGGACAGCAAAACTAGGGTGATATCCTCATAATGAATTATGCATGGTTAAAGCTTATTCAATTAATCAGGAGCTAACGGTTTTCCAATCTGTTCAGCCAACATCTGGACATTTGGTAATAAATTGTTGCTCTTCTTTCACTCCACACAGAGTAAGAAGATGGCAATATTCAGCTGGAGTCTTCAGAATGTTTTACAATTTAATTCTAGATATGGACAAGGATTACAGGGATTGCCTGCTCCAAACACCTCCAAAGTCTTCTTACTTGACTATTCCAATGGGTGGTTGAGGTGCACCAATGCTAAAATAAATTATGGGTGAATTTATCAAAACTGGATCAGACGGAATCTGGAGCAGCAGCCCATGTCAAACCAATCAGCTTCTCTTTTTAGATTGGTCTGTTAAGCTTTGAAAATGAAAGACAGAAGCTAATTGGTTTGCCATGGGCAACTGCTCTAAATTTTGTCTACACCAGTTATGATACATTTTCCTCTATGTTCATTTTTATGGAGGAAGGGGAATAATCATTCATCAGGTGCAGAGATGTTAGTAAGCAATTGTTACTATATTATAAAAAATAAAGGAAACTTGTCATGAGAAAAATATAGGGGCTCCATTACTGACCTTTCATTATTAAAATGCTGATTGTTTTTCTCTTAACACTTGAAATAAGCTATTGAAGTGCAGATCACACTTCAATAGCTTATTGCTGGGCTTCAGGTGCCCATCAATGACAGCTATGGGACCGGAAGTGTTGTAATCTGCATCGCTCCCGGATCCATGGCACGGGGAGGAGATCGGTGAACGGAGGTTCGTCGGTCTCCTCCCCAGCTTCCTCCCCACACCAATTTACCGGTTTGTAGAAGCCACCAGAATTTCTTCTACTGTAAAGCCGACAGTCGGCTTTACAAACATAAACAGAGTCCCGAGCCTATTTACACTGGCCAGAGGGGGTCAAGAGGTATTGCCTATATTTGTACATCACTGGTCACCATAAATAACATCTTTATGGCCACTTAAATGATGTCAATGACCCATATGAATTCAAATTCGACAGATTTCAGTGTACACAGACAACAGGGGGTTAAATTAGTTCAAGCATCATGGTTGCATTATCACTTCCCATAGTTCCCTGCTTCTATAAATGAAGGCCAGATACTAAATTTAAAGAGTTCAGCACTGTGCTAGAACTCCTGTGACAGGTGAGAGGGGAAGACTGATCTCCCCTATTACTGTTTACACGGAGCGGCAGGGTTACTTTTAACCCTGATGCTCTGCTCCCCACATTGGCGGCCAGTGAGGAGAGAGACTTGGTGGCCGGGGGGAGCCCCGAGGAGGCCTTGTGGGGAATCCGGCCTTGTACGTAAATAATGATTGGTTAAACCTGCAAGTACTTTTTCCACAATTACTTTTCCTTCACGTTGGCTTTTAAAAATCACCAATGCAATAATTTCCTTGAACAGTGTCCCATGGAATCCTGGGATTCTTATATAAGTTTAATCTCCCACCTAATAGTGCTGCTACATAGTTATGGTAGAACAGCGGTATGGGACCAATGGAGCCGCTGCTCTCATATCCCAGGTAAGTATCCACTGACACTGGTGATCATTTTATCTGTATGTAAGAAGCATTCTTACCACTGACCATCCATGTAAGAGGGCACTTAAGTGACACCTAATGTAAGGGGCCCTTCTCCTACTGACAACCAATCTACGGTGGTTCTTCTCCCACTAACCACCAAGTTAGGGGGTCCTACTCCTATCAACTCCAATCTAAGGTGGTTCTTCTCTCACTGACCACCCATGTAAGGGGCCCTAATCCTATCAAACACCAGTCTAAGAGGCTTCTTCTTCCACTGACCACCAATGTAAGGGACCCTAATCCTGTAAAATACCAATCTAAGGGGGTTCTTCTCCCACTGACCTTGAATGTAGGGGCCCTATTCCTATCAATTACCAATCCATGAGGGTTCTTCTCCTACTAACCACCAATGTAAGGAGGCCCTACTCCTACACAACTACCAATCTAAGAGGGTTTTTCTATCACTGACCACCAATATAAGATGCCCTATTCCTATCAAATACCAATCTAAGGGGGACTTCCTCCCACCGAACATGAATGTAGGGGCCCTACTCCTATCAATTTCCAATCCATGAGGGTTCTGCTCCCACTGACCACCAATGTAAGGGGCCCTACTGCTACCAAATAAAAATCTAAGAGGGCCCTTCTCCCACTGATCACCAATGTAAAAGGGGCCCTTCTCCCACTGGATACCAATCTAAGTGGGTATTTATCCCACTGATCACCAATGTAAAGGGGCACTTCTCCCACTCACAACTGATTTATGGGGGTCCTTATCCCACTGATCACCAGTATAAAGGGGCCCTTCTCCCACTGACTACCTATCTAAGGTGGCCCTTATCCCACTGCTCACCAGTGTAAAGGGGCCCTTCTCCCACTAACCACCAATCTAGAGGAGCAACGGAGTGTTAAAACTGCTCTATGTATCAAATACACTAATCATGCCATGTTCTGTATAAATAATATATATTTATTTCTTATAATTAAACAGTACAACTTACTGATCACAATCGTGTACTGTAAGCTGTATATATTATTTTGCAGGAGTTCCCCGAGACTTGAAAATTATTTTAGGGCCTGTTCACATGAGATCAGGTCCTGATCAGGAGACGTGGAGCTGCTGATGCACTGCGTTTTTGGCCGCGTTTTTGATGTAGTGGGGCTTTTAGTATGTTAGCTGAAGCGCAGTGCGTTTTTGATGCGTTTTTGACGAGTTTGCGTATCCGGACCGTTTCCGGACTTGACAAAATGTGACATGCAGTATTTTTTCTGTCGTAAGCTGAACGGACTGCGCATGTGAGAACTGGAGCCCATAAAACACATAGGGATACATTGGGATGCATTTTGAGTGCAGCAGCGTACGGAGCCGGTCAGCACACAAAATGGACGTCGTGTGAACAGGCCCTTAAGGGTTACTCTGTGATAATGAGGTTGATAAAGGCTGATTTGGTTGGATGATAGGTTTAGTGTAGTTTAATACTTTTGGTTGTTAGCTAATTAGTTTGTTAAGAGGTCTATACATCAGGCTAAAATGAGGGACAACTAAGGAGGAAAGAGGGACAGAGGGATTCAATATATAAAAATGCAAAGTCCTTTCTAAGGCGGGACATGTCGGGGGTATACACTGTATGTGATTCAGAGACAATACTCCATATGCATTTCAGACTGGAAAGGAAGGCTGTTGAACAATATTAGGGAGCAATTCAAATACACTTACAGGGGTTCTAAACCCTACGGTTTTTTTGCCTATATCTACTGCTAGCATGCAGTAGATATAGGCAAGAAGTGTAAAAAAAAAACAAAACGCTTAAAGTCCTTTTAAACTTACCTCGTTATCGCCGCAAAGGATCTTGGGGCGGGCGCATGCGCAGTTCCGATTCTCGGCCGGGAGACGAGCAGAGATGCACGGTAAGTTTATGGATGCGTGCACCCGCCTGCAGACACCGCTGGATCGGAGAGACAGAGCAGTCAGCGCTGGATCGGAGTGACGTCACACCGCTGGAGGGACAGATGAAAACATGGGGAAAGAAGAGGAAGATCGGAAAAAGAGACATCATTTAAGGTAAGTGTTAACATTTACATTGGGGGGAGGGAAATTTTTTTTGCCTTTAATGTCACTTTAAATTATAAGTATAACTTTCTTCATTTTGGATAGAGTGGTGAGAGGTTAGAAACGCTGTCAGGTTTTTATTGCTGGAACATGTAGGTGAGGCACTGGATTCCTACTGTATATTCAGATCGGTCAGAATGTGATAAAGCACAATGATTCCGGTGAGACCGTTCTCAACAAAAATGGGACGTCCCCCCTACAAGGGAATTCAGGGTTGAAGATATACCCATACAGGTGAAACTCGAATAATTAGAATATCGTGCAAAAGTAATGGCAGTAATTGCTGCAAAAGGGGCCCAAACCAAGTACTGAGTACATATGCATGCTTGTACTTTTCAGAGGTCCCATATTGTTCTATGTACAATCCTTGTTTTATTGATTGCATGTAATATTCTCATTTTCTGAGATTGTGGATTTGGGGTTTTCATGAGCTGTAAGTCATAATCATCACAATTATGACAAATCACGGCTTGAACTATCTTGCTTTGCATGTAATGAGTCTATCTCATATATTAGTTTCACCTTTTAAGTTGCATTAGTGAAATAAATTAACTTTGCACGATATTCTAATTATTCGAGTTTCACCTGTATATATATCCAAAGAAAGCACCAAACAAGACAGTGTGAGAGTCCACAAATGTTTAATAATGGAATGGGTGTCTAAACAACAGTAAAGAACATCAAACGGATTTTGGGGGTTTAAATACATCCCCACGTTTGTCATGGCTTAAACATTATAGGTCGTATTGAGGACTCATGAAGGGGCAAAATCATCAGAGATTAATTGCTTTTTGTAGGGTACAGCTAATATTAGTGAATCAGCAAAACTGTGGTGAGGGTAAATCTAAGGCCCCTTTCACACGGGCTGATCAGGAGGGGATCTGTGCACGGATCCTCTCCTGATCACAGCAGTACGGAGCAGATGTCATCGCTGTGACATCTGTACAGTTTTTTCCTCCATCTTTTTGATGGAGGAAAAAACTGAAATTACCGGACCCGTGTCTGTCTATAAGGAATCGGATGTAAACGGACATGTGTTCATTTACATCCGATTTCCCCATATCCGACACAATCCTGCGATCTCTGATTAATTTATTTTCCTGGACCTGGCTGGAGTTGGGTGTAACCAGGTGTAAAAAGCCACCTGTCCGTTTACACATGGCCGCCCATAGACTTAAATTGGGCATCCGATTGGGTCTGTCTGAAAAACTGATAGGCGGACCTGATTGGTCCGGAAAGGGCCCTAAAAGTCTAAGTCAGGACAAAAACAGGAATAGATGGGGACATTTGTTCTCATGACAACTGAGAGGGTATTTCAATCACATTAGAAATACACAAAAATACACTATTGCCAAAAGTATGGGGACATCACTCCCAAATCATTGGATTCAGGTGTTCCAATCACCTCCATTACCACAGGTGTATAAAATCAAGCACCTCGGCATGCAGACGCTTCTACAAACTTTTGAAAGAATGGGTCGCTCTCAGCAGCTCAGTGAGATCAAGCGTGGTACCGTGATATGATGCCACCTGTGCAATAAGTCCATCCGTGAAATGTCCTTGCTACTAAATATTCCACGGCCAACTGTGAGTGGTATAACAAAGTGGAAGCAATTGGGAACAACAGCAACTCAGCCACGAAGTGGTAGGCCACGTAAAATGACAGAGCGGGGTCAGCACATGCTGAAGCATACAGTGCGCAGAAGTCACCAACTGTCTGCAGAGTCAATAACTACAGACCTCCAAACTTTGTGTGGCCTTCAGATTGGCACAACAAGAGTGCGCAGAGAGCTTCGTGGAATGGGTTTCCATGGCCGAGCAGCTGCATCCAAGCCTTACATCACCAAGTGCAATGCAAAGCGTTGGATTCAGTGGTGTAAAGCACGCCACCGCTGGATTAGAGAAGTGGAGACGTGTTCTTTGGAGTGACGAATCACGCTTGTCTGGCAATCTGATGGAGGTGTCTGGGTTTGGTCGTTGCAGGAGAATACCGGTACTTGCCTGACTGCACTGTGCCAAGTGTAAAGTTTGGTGGAGGGGGATTATGGTGCGGGGTTGTTTGTCAGGGGTTGGGCTTGGCCCCTTAGTTCCAGTGAAGGGAACTATTAAGGCATCAGCATACCAAGACATATTGGACAATTTCATGCTCCCAACTTTGTGGGAACAGTTTGGAGATGGCCCCTTCCTGTTCCAACATGACTGCGCACCAGTGCACAAAGCAAAGTCCATAAAGACATGGATGAGCGAGTTTTTAGGGTGGAGGAACTTGACTGGCCTGCACAGATTCCTGACCTCAATCCGATAGAACACCTTTGGGATTAATTAGAGCGGAGACTGCGAGCCAGGCCTTCTCGTCCAACATCAGTACCTGACCTCACGAATGCGCTTCTGGAAGAATGGCCAAACATTCCCATAGACACACTCCTAAACCTTATGGACGCCTTCCAAGAGGAGTTGAAGCTGTTATAGCGGCAAAGGGTGGGCCAGCTCAATATTGAACCCTACAGACTAAGACTGGGATGCCACTAAAGTTCATGTGCGTGTAATGGCAGGCATCCCAATACTTTTGGCAATAGAGTGTATATCCTATAACTTCCTGTTGAGTTTACAGAAAAGGAAGTAAAAGGAAAAGCTCCCTGATGAGACACAAATGGCAAAAAAAGAAAACCCTGCCAGTGTTTATAACCCTTCCCTAGTCTATCCAAAATAAGAATAAAGTTGTGGCTTTAGATATACTTTAACCATTTAATATATATTTTAGCTACAGGTCAGTCAGCTGTGATTACTCTGCTCTTCAGGCAGTCAGCCTTCTGGTTTGAGGGTAGTACAGGTAACATAACCCCCGTCTGTCGCTGACCCGGCAGCCCAGAATGCAATCCAGTCCAGAAGCTGTTAAATCTAAATTGCACATCCGAATGAGTGAGTTAAATGCGCATTCCAGAGCAATGTGTTAAACACAGCCAGCATTGTATGCAGCACACCCGGCTTCCCTGCAGGGGTTAACAGCTGAGTCCCCCCCCTCCCCTCTGCTCTGCGCCCTCCCTCCTGCATTCCATGCTTCTCCCCGGCCGTACTGCGCATGCGTGCCCCGTGCTCCTTGCACCCAGTGCCAGCTCCGTACACACAGCGCCCGGACACTCAGTACTGGAGGAGGGGGATAAGTTAGCAGAGCTCAGCTCTCCGGCACGGGCTCCGCACCACTTTGCTAACTTCTACCGGCCGTCCCGAGCTTCCCGTAGGAGCCGCAGACTGAGAGCCGGAGGTTCCGCGCCCTGCGTATCCCCAATCCGCAGGACTTTACCGTGTCGCCTTTGTCCCCCCCAGGTGCCTCTACCATGGTCTGGATATCTCTCTCCCCTCTGCTCGTTTGCACTTTAGCGCTTTGCAGCCTCCCGGTCCGGGCCAGCAAAAGTTGCTCGGAGGTGCGGAAACTTTACGTGTCTAAAGGGTTCAACCAGAACGATGCTCCGGTCCATGAGATCAATGGTGAGTCACTCCTGTTCGGTTATCTAAAGTAGACTATGTCATGGATTGGTAGCCTGCGAGGCCCCAGAGGTGTTTTTCTGGGAGTTCTCCTAGTCACCGAATGTAGATGTGACATTCATCTGTTGAGGGGTAATTCAATGGTAGATTTGCCCATGTGCGCTGAGGGTGGTCGTACATGTACCATGGGGGTGGACCAATCAATAGGGAATACTAGAGCTGGGCTGGCACATCCAGAATCCAACACCAATGACAATTAGAGAAAAACGTAAAAGTTAGGCGCCCGCTGTAATCTTTAGGGAGCATTGGGTGCCGGGGATTTTTAGGGATCCTGACAATTGCTAACCAGAGATATATCATCGGTTAAAGTATTGCACGATGCAACGCACACAGTAATCCACTATAAGTATAGATTGAAAATATGATCTGTTCAGCAATGTAAATGATTCATCAAAACCAATAATTTTATCGATTTTTAATTGCGATCAGTTCTCCGTCACACATGCAGATATTTGTCTCCTCGATCTGAAACGATGCACAAAATCCCGTCATGACCGATTGAGTCAAAATCAATTGGGAGCTCACTTAGCCAATCGAAAGGGAAGATGTATGGCTTACGGTCTTCAGTCAGTTTAGTCAGATTGAATGGCCAGTTGTATGATCGTATCCATGCGTATGTGTGGCCGCCATGCCATACATAAATTAGCAACATTGGTCTAATGAACGCTATGTGGACACCGCATTCCCATGTGTCTACAGTTTCCCCATGACTACTAGCTGAGTGCTGATTTTATTTCCTGTTGGCAATGAGAATCTTCAATAGCTTGTGTTAGGCATAACTAGCATATTGCTAATTACCATTGTAGTACTGTTTAGCCCTACTGTATTGGATATGGTAGAAACATGGCACGGTGGCCTTGTGATGGCACTGATAGGCTGTAGAAGACTGGGGGGCCTAATGTATAAGGCATACCCCACCTCTGTCTGCCCTGGTAGTGGGGCCAGGAAGGAAGGGAAGCCCCTCATTGCTGATCCTTTTGGAGGGCATATGTTGGGTGATTCATATACAGAATAGAAGGAGAATGATTCATATACAGAATAGAAGGGGAATCAGTCATCCGTATATCCGATAGGCCGTGTGTTATTCATCCACAGTTTGCCTTTCCACGCAGTCACACTTTTAATGTGTAACCTGGAGGCAACGTTTCCTCATTTTACCTTGTTACTTAGTGGATGTGTTCCCTATTGTTCCTTCTAATGCATTCAGCCATGTGCTGCCTGGCTGGGCATTGTTTAATGTAGCACCTCTTCCAGTCTCCTTCAATACTTTATGCCCTTTCACATTAGGTGGCCGAGGTGCATGTTGATGAATGTGGATTCGTTTTGCTGCCCAGGAATGTGTTGCTCTTTAATCCTTCGTTTGATTCATATTGTGTTGTAAATTATACAAGTAGCCTGTAACCATTTAATAAATATTACACTATATAAATACCAATTTGTATAGGAAGTAGATGGCCTGTAACAATTTAGTACTTCTAATATCATATGTGTTTGTCATCTCCATTTATTACAAATACTGATCTGTTGCATGAAAATTGTGCGGGGGTGAGATTTTTTGGTTACTAGCAACCAGCGAGAATCCTGGTTTAGTTTGACAGTTGCTGGGAGCAACAATACACTTTCTTGTTGGCTCGCTTTTCATCCAGGAGCCAGGACTTGATTGACGTGGTTGGAATTTCAGTGTTTACAAAAAGACTGAAAAAGGAAAATAAAAGGCAAAACATTTATCTGTAGTTGGATGTTAATGGACCCATTCAGCCATGTTTATGAATGGGCCTGAGGAGGAGAGAGATCTGCACCAGTTTTGTTTTTAAAGGTTGCATAGGCTTTGTGTAGTTTTCCATAGTGCTGTGAATGTAATGTAGCACTGGTTAGGATATTTTATTTTTGTTTTATTTAGTTTTTTTCCTCTGATGACCATCACCGAGGCTTTCCATAGAAGTTCTTATTTATGATACCAAAACTGCCCAAGCAGAAAATGTGCTCCCTTCTGAGCAGTAGAAAGTCAGATAATCATGAGATCTCCGACTGGACGCAAGTCTGATAAATGACTAACCTTGGGGGCTATTGTGAGCTGTACAGAGCCGACCATATGTTACAAGCCACTTTTCAGTACCCTGTGAATGTAATGCCGCCTGCAAACAACATGACATTGTGATATCATTGATCTTGTACCATTTACTCTTCAAAGTTCTTACTGTATATTCGTGTAGCAAGCTTTATGTACCCAAGAATGCCCAAGTATCTCCCCTATACCGTTGGTAAGGAACTCTTGGTTACTGGATCATTGCAATAGGCACTTATTTTTTTCATGAATTTAATATCTGTTTGCTTTCGTATCAATATACACATATGGGCTGGAGCAAAGATGTCGCCCATTGTGACCAGATGTAGGTTTAGAACAGAACAGAACTCGGGGTAAAAATATTCTTAATCCTTGCAGCGGCCGTTCACCTAAGGTCAAAAATAAAAGTTATACTCGCCGAGCTGGCTTGCTCTTAGACTGTACCCTGGAGCCTCGCTCCCCCTCTGTTGCAGTGGTCTAAGGTCCTTGAGCCATCACGTTCTATACACAGTGCATAGGACACTGAGGGACATACCATCGCTACAATGGAGGCGGACAGTAGGGAACACTGTCACAGCCGACTGGTTTAGAAGATTGGGTGAGTATAACTTTTGAACCTAGGCAAAAACGAGCACATAGCCCTTGCAATGTTTAGAAACATTTTACCTGGAGTTGTTCTTTAAAGTTGAAGCCAACCTCTGATTGGTTTCTACGGCCAGTAGCCGTTAACACATATTCTCTTTTAATTGACCAACCTAGGTTGTTACTAAATATGGACTAGTCTCCTGAATTTCACTCTTCTGAAAGCTACAGCAAAAGTTAGTTGCTCGCTATCTACCTTTTTTAGGGTCGGAATATTGGAAGTTTGATCTTGGGCATTTTTGGCCCTTTTACCATTGTAGCAGAAGTTCTTGTTTTATCACGTTACAATCAAATCTGGTATTTTCTTGCCTCCAGCAACCATGTTGAGATATTTTTAAGGCCAGTCTGGAAATAAAAGTATTTGGCCCACCCCGCCGATCTTTGCTCGTTTTGAACAGCCCTACAGTCTAAAACATCTTCTGTATCTGACCCTTCTGGGAGTGTCCAGGCCAGATCACCCTTCGTTCACTACGATTGTTTCCGCCAGCTGCTACACCACTTATAGGACAGAGCAGGGAAAGAACGCTAGGGGATAAAATTGGCAATGCTTTCAAATTTTTGCCAGCATTTGCAGCAGGGTACAGGTTGGGGGAATTGGTGGTGGTCAATTAGGTATTATGAATGTCTGTTTTTTATCAAAGGTTCACACGTTTTTCTGATTGAAATGAATTGCCGTGTAAATCCTAGATGAAAGTTGTATGAATCTTATCTGAAAACATTTATATTTAGACACCCAAAGTTTCTGTAGAAGACATTTTAAAATGTTGACATTTATTCCTATGTTGTAAGTGTGCGTTCATTAACTGTTTAAGTATGGAGTCATTCTAGCCAGTTACAATAGTGTTTACAAGATGGAAGCCGCATTTAATTAATGAGTGTAATGACATGACCAATTAATGCTTAATGGTCACGGCCGCCTCAAATCTTCCAGTTTCAGAGTGGAGAAATTACCATAATCTTTCTACATTAAACATTCCAGATCAGATGGAAATTCTAAAGCTCTGCACAGACCCTCCAGTGTTCTCTTGTGTAGGTATATTTTACTGTGCAGCTGGTAAGCTCATGTGTTTCTTTCCAGCGGCAGCATTTGGACCATAAATAGTGGCTGTTTGAAAATGGGGAAGTGTCACTCAAACAGTCTTTATTTATTCTGCACAGTATCATGCATTTTAATTGAAGTGAGACAATTTGTTTGCTTCCAATGTAAATTACGTTGTCCTCCCCCATCACTTTCTACAGTAAGAGCCAACCAACTTTTGATGTATTAACAAGATTTTACTCCCACCATTCTCCGTTCCTTGTTGTGGTTCCAGGGCATGGTGACCACGTTATAGTCCAGCTATTTGATAATCAGCCTTGTTTTGGTTTTTATTTGTGTTGAGGATCTTAAAGCCTTTCTCCATCCCTTGTTTTGCATTATACGAAGAAGAGTTCTCTTTTCTACAGGTAACTGTTTCTGTCTGTGAGACTTTCTTTCGCTTCCTGTCCATGTGATGTCCCTGCAAGAAATGGACAGCAATACAAATCAGAAAGTCTAACCCCATTGAACTGTGTTCCTATTAGAGAGATTTCATCTCTCTTCCTATCATGATAGGAAGTAAGAGGAAATCTCCCGAATTGGGGCATCGGTGTGTAGTGGCCCTAACCATTCCCCACTTTGTCCAAAACTAAATCAAATGTTTTGGCTGGAGTTGTGCTTGTGTAAACATGAGTCAAATATTTTGCGCTGTGGCAGACAGTTTTCATTTTATATGGTCAAGGTTGGTCATGATCAAGAACAGTTGGTTGCAGTATTGCCACATATATGTTTTCTTTTTATTTTTGTATTGTATGATTTATTATAAAGACCACCTTGGACTTTAGAGCAGGGGTAGATTGACTCTGCCGTTCCCATTAGGCATTGCCAGACTCTGACAGCCACAGGCATTGCTTCCAGAGGCAGATGCATGATAGGATTTATAGTTGCATCCCAGCGGGGGGCTGGAGTTTGCCTGTCCCTGCTTTAGAGGATAAGACACCAGTGGTTACATAGGGTGGCTTTTCATGTTTAGGCCTATGAGAAAAACTGGGAGTCCGGGGAGTTTCATTGCTGACCCATTGGGAGTCTGCTTATCAGGTGGACAGTAGTGATGAGACAAAGTTCTCCAACCCATCTGATCGCTGCTTCTTAAGATTTGCTTTGTCTGAGGCTGCCCCATTACCATGATTTCTTTTCCTAAAAGACTGTCATCCAGTGTCTGTGGCCACCTTTACTGTGCTTGTAAATGTTTTGGTAAGGTGGTTAGAAAACCAGATCAAACTGATCCTTGATTTTTCCAATGTAATAAGTGGAAAATTCACTGAATTACATTTGAAAAGGCACGCAAACGTGGCGTTAACTGTTGTGTGGTCTAAGCAACATATGGTCAGATTGTCAAACAGCATCACAATGGGCGCTAAATGATCACATCAGGCTAGTGACGACTGTCAGGAAGTTGATCTGGTAGGAGAATGGGTTGGATAATTGCCTTCTGCTGATTAAGCAGACAGAAGGCAGCACAGTGGATTGCTTGTCTGACATGAACTATCCAGTGAATGTATATATTTGATGAAAATATAAATTGGTTTAGGGCCTGATTGTTCCTTGGAGACGGAGTGAAGCCCTTATGCAAGGGTTCTTGCAGCTAAAAGGATTTGTAGATTGGTTTTTACGTAGACTAGCCGTGCCATGTCTACCAAACAAAAGAAAACAAACCGAAACCTGTTGTCCTTAGTAAAAAGATTCCAGATCTTTTCTTTCTTGTGAATTTACAAAACATCAAATTGTTAAGGGTAACTAAGTTTGTATGATTTTTTTCACAATATGACCTTCTTTTGCGTTATTTAAACTCCAGTATTTACAGCAGAAATGCCTTAGTGAAACTTTGGACACCGCTGATGCAATAGTCCACTAAATAGATATTGCCAAATCATTTGTGTGCTTTGCATTAAAGTGACTGTTGCTCTAAAACAAATAAAGATAATTCTTGCCTGTTCTGCTGTCCATGCCTCCTATCTTCGCTGTCTTGCAGAGATACCCCCACTGGCAGAATTGTCAGTATCTGACACTTCTGGGTACGTTGGGTGCCTGCGTCCCTTTCTGCGTGCAGTGGTTCCACCGACAGGCTGATACGTCACTAAAGTTGGCCATACACTAGTAGATTTCCAAACAAACTTTGGCAGGAAAGATCTTTCTTTTGACTTTCTATTAGTTGATGGGGTTAAATCGACGATTGATTTCGACTGTAGTGACGAAAAAAGTCAAAGGAGCAGGATGGAAATGTATTTTCTCGAACGAACAAAATTCTAACAGTGAATGTGGTTTTCATTAGTGAAACTCCCTTCATTCCAAAATCGACTGTTAAAAAAATGTTGTTTGACATTCGTCAAGTGTCTGATGGCATTATGGGGTGGTAAAGAAAGATCTATTTATTGTATGGCCAGCTTTACAGTGTGGTGCGACAGGTAGGTGTTGCCACTGTTCTTGTACAGGCATAGTGTTATTTTTTGTTTTTTAATTCTATTCTGACAGATCAAATTGTAACTGTTAGGGCTTGTTCACACCGAAACGGTCTGAGAAGTTTCTCAGCGATCGCAGTGCGTTTCAGCAGCTACCGCTCTGGAACGCACACGCTTTAGGTGTGAACAAGGCTTGAGTGGTCAGTTTTACATTCAACTCCTATATTGTGGCTCAATGAAAGGGTGCATTAAGGCTGTTTCCTAGTGAAATTTGCTCTCCAACACACAAATACTTGAATTGTGCCATGTAGAATAAGATCCTTACTTGGAGCAATTTGAGGAAAGGGAGGGTTGACATGTATGACCTGGCTTTGCTTAAGGGGGGGGGGGATTATTTTTTATTATCCTGCTATATGTATTTCATCCATGTGTAATTTCAGTCTCTTTGTCATAGTGTCGCTATCACAGGAGAGGCATTTTGTGACGTGATTTTGGCTAGCCGTGGTGAAAATTAAGATGCTGTTACAGGTGTTTGGAAAGCGTCATTGCAGGACATTTTAATCTCCTTTGTTAGTAATGCAAGTGAGGAAGGGATTGGGTGTTGGGCTGTGAGTCTTTTGTGCTTGGAAACTTATACTTGTGTATACAAAGACTCATGCATGCAGCAGCTGCAAACCTGTACTTTGCCCTTAGCTTGCTTTAGCTCTCCTATTCCCCAACAACATATACTAGCCTTTCCTTTGGTCTGATTCATGACAGTGAATGTAATACATGTTATTTCCTAGTATGGAGGTTGTGACTTAATCATACAGTGGGGTCCATAGCCCTCTGTGATCTGCGACTCTGGCTAATTGCTTACAGAGGGCTTTGATTTCAAAGCAATGGAAGATCAGTATGTGTCTATGGAGGTCTGCATGGGCAAAGCACTGACTGACTTTACTCCCTGCTGGGGTATCCGGGCAGATGACTGGGTCTGCAATGTCAACTTTGGACAGACATCTTGCTGATTGCTTGTGTGTCCTAAGCCATTTATTCATTTACCCATATCTTTAAAATAACAACAAGCACACCTTTTAGATGTTTAGTAATGACAATCTACAAACACATACTTCTAGACAATTGCCAGCTTTGTATACTTTGCATACCTTATTTCTCTTTTCCTCCCCAGTCTTCTGCCAGTGGCCATCTTTACTAAGGGCAGATTACTAGCTCTCCTATTACTTCCTGGATTTCTGGCACATGTGACTAGGACATGTGACTATGCACATCATCTCAGGGGAAGAAAATGCCTTTCCCTGACATCTCATCAGCAGTGCTCTGCTGATAAGACAATCCCAGTGTGCATTGCTTTGGCAAACTGAAATCATTTTGCCCTTCCAGAGCAGGAAGTGAATGTTCTGCAAGTGTAAGTATTTCAAAATCACAGCATTTTCCACCTGACATATCTGTTATTATTAATCATCATACATAGAGGGATGCATTGGTAGAATTTGATTTTTGAGTGTAAATGTCTGCTTTAACCCTTTCCCTGCCACCGTCGTAAGGCATACGGCGGAACAAAACTGTTACCAGCTGGCCAGTTCAGTATGCCTTACGGCGTTGGAATTTACAGTTCTGCTATAAGCTCATGGTTGCTTTAGCGACCATGAACTTATAGTAGAACTGTTCCTCGGACTGTCCCCTCTAAACTAATAGCTGTCATCAGCGGCTCACAAGCCGCTGATGACTGCTATTAACAAAAATACCGGGTGCCCCCCGCATGGGTTGTGTTGTGATCACAGGGTCCACAAATTTAGTAGCACCATCTTTTTACTCTACCAGGCCTGTGTTTTCAGAAAATATATGGTTTGGGGGGTCTTTTACAAACGCTTGCATCGCAGCAATTGAAAATCAAATCAATGGGAAAAATTGCAAAAATGGCGTGGCCAGTTGAGGTGCAAAATGTTCCAGAGGGCTTGGCAGGGAAATGGTTAAGGGCTTGTCTACACCATGTCAGTTGAGCTGCCTTTTTCTTCACACTGACGCACATGTATTTTATGTTTTCTATGTTGTCTGTTCATACCATACATATGTGGTGGTGTGCAGAAAAACACAGCTCAATGGACATGGTGTGAGCAAGCCTTGCATCTTCCTAAAAACATCAAAGCAATTGGGAGCTCCTAGGACAGTGGTGGCGAACCTTGGCACTCCAGCTGTGCCAAAACTACAAATCCCAACATGCATCTGCCTCTGGGAGTTATGTCTGTGGCTGTCAGAGCCTTGCAATGCCTCATGGGACTTGTAGTTCCAAAACAGCTGGAGTGCCAAGGTTCGCCCCACTGTCTTAGGACATGTCCCTGTGCATTGTAAATTTTTTTTTTTTTGCATGGTGGTTGCTCTTTAAAGAAAACTTGCCAAATGATTATTATTTATGGCTAAAGTTTCCAAAAATGCTTTTATTAGGATCCTGGCATTCACCATTAAATCTCTAGGTCACATTCTCATTCATCACATTCTCAAACAATTCATCCCCACACAGCTACCTCCTCATGTATCACTTGCCCCTCCCTTTTAGATTGTAAACCCTCACGGGCAGGGCCCTCCTTACCATCTTGTCTTGAATTGTATTGTGATTGTTATGTCTTCCTTATATTGTAAAGCGCTGCACAAACTGTTGGCGCTATAAAAATCCTGTATAATAATAGGTCTCAAGCCTATCCTATTGGGAGTTCTTTTACCGATTTTGTAGGGTTCTTCGTTCAGGTCACTCATGCTACAGATAAGTTTTTTTCACTCTTGTTTACAAACAAACTGCAGTCAAACTTCTGTTATCCTTGTGTAACTTTTTACTTTACATTTTAGTGTCTAATGTGAACAAATCTGACAACGTAAAATCTCTTCACACACACCTGGGAAATGGACCTGCAGTGGCAAGGACCTAGAGTTGTTTGCTGGCTCTGTTGCATAGGCATCTTGTGCTAATTGAACTTTTTTTTATTTTTCCCCCCATGCTGCTCAGGAAATCCTGGTCTAAAAGAACAGTTTACATTTTCAGTAATATTTTGGACGGCTCCCTTCATACCAGGGATGCGCGAGGAGTGGAAAGTCTGCTGCCGTCTCTTGCCTTATAATGCAGCAATTGATTCTCGCTGGGATGCTCTCAGTTATTTGCTTATCTTGGTTTGTGGCTTAATACCTGCACAAGACTTTTATTAAAACTGGAACTTGGCAATCCAACAAATCTTATAGAAGCTGATGGGAGTTCTCTAGAATATATTACACTGTGGACGTTGTGCACCTCATGTACGAAAAGTAAAGTAACCAGTAAATCTAACACTGCTAATTCTTGTGTTAGTTTGAAAAAGAGAGGAAGATTCCGGCTGTTGTGATTTTGGTTGGAACATGTTTATAATTAAGGCCCACTCTGCAGATGTATTGGGGAGAAATTTAAAATGTGTTGCCCATAGAAAAACATCAAGCAAAAAGACTTGTGTGCCTGAGAATGGTGACTGCTCAACCTCTGGCTTTCCTCCATCCTCAGTGTGTGCTGGAGAGATTGAAGGTGCTAGGTAGCCAGAGCTAACCTTACTTTTTTGAGGCGTTACTACTGTTAATCAAAAACGCACGCAACAGAATTCCAGCCCAAAAGTTTTTTTTCGATTGAATCCAATCTCCAGTCAGGTTTTTTTTCTTTTTTTAAAATCTTGGATGATTTGGATAATTTTAGCATGGAATGCTTGGGGCCTCTGTCAGGTTTTTATTGCCAACTTACAACTGCTGAGCATGTTTATTCCGTCCGTGCCTTTCGGCTGTCACAGGGACATCAAATGAGAGAAATTCTGACCAATGGGTTCACAGAAATAAAAACCTGATCAAAAATTCTAGCTTATCTGCTTTCTACACAAAAAAAGGTGGAAACCAATGGAACGAGTCATCCATGGAAACTCCTCCAAGGGCTGGTGCATGTTGACAGACGTGGGGTAATGAAGCACAGAAATCCTGCCACAGGAGTTTGGAAAATGCAAAAAAATAAATAAATTCATCTTCTCAAAAAACTGATTTTTTTTTTTTTTTCTATAGACTGGCCCTGAAAACGTTTTTGTGGGCCCTATAATGGAGTTGTAATCAGCCCTGCACATATGTCAGCACCTAATGGTTTTGCATTTTGCTCTTATTTTGTTATGGTACTATTTCTTTTGCG